>NW_028256714.1:602500-862500 GCF_048593485.1 Apis florea | reverse complement strand
TTACTTCGACTTCGATGCTTTCGTTATCGATAAAATAAAGTCGAAACGTGTCCAATGGGATGGTTATTAAAATTGTTGGAAAGAGGAAGAAATCCAGTTCCAAATCGGCAACAGTGAATTCTTAATTTTATAAAAACTGTTTGATATAGTAGCGAGTTGTAAAAGAGAAGCGTTCCTCACGATTCACAAAATGAATTTGTGACTTGCGATTCAGTAATCGTTCAGCAGATACGGGAAAAGGAGAAACTTTTATCCCGTCTTGCACAATTGAACTAACGTTATTATTAGCGAAGAAATTTTACAAGTGTTGATAAACTCTCTCTTTTTTTTTTATTATCAATTTCGTCAAATTTATAATATCGCGATCGAATACGATAGAAATGAATCTCGCTATTACTTATTCGTTCCTCGATAATATGTTTAGTTGTTGTGCAAGAGGATCCCCGATAGTAAGGAATACCTTAAGTAACAAGTGTAAAACAATCGTGCGCACACACGAAATAGCGGCCTTAATAATAATGATTTTTCAGCGTCGTACTCGTGATCTCCGAACACTCTCGTACCCGTAATTGTAGATTAGATTCGTCCTTACACGAATGATCGGCTTCCTTTCGCTACTTCTCATCCGAGATTCGTGTATGTGTAAGTTAGCACCCAGATCCAAGGACTCTTCCGATCGACGAATCCATTCCAATTCTTTCGAAGAAACGATTGTTTGTCGATGAAAATGTCACGTGCCAAATAATTTGCACGAAAAAATCAGCGAATTTGACTGAGTACAAGAAGCATATCAGTGAAAAATTATCGAACCATTTCTTTTTTTTTTTCTTTCTTGGACAACAATGGAATTTCACGTGTGAATTCGAAAAATCATTCCTTGTGATATGTAATCACAACGATAAGGAGTATATTAGGTGGTTGATAGTTGTATATTTTTCTTTTTTTTTTTTTTTCGATTCATTCCAAATACAACGAAATTTATCGTTCCTCGTTGAATTGTGCTCATTTAAATAGAAAGAGCAACTCTAAGAATTGATTATCGAATTAAATTTAATCCTTTACGAACGAAACTTTTCTTGTTTCACGAGAAAAGAAAAATTGAACGATCATTTGAAACAAAGTTTTAAAAAATATAGAGAATTAATTATAAGTTTCTTATTAATCGTTGCGCGATTAAGACACTTTTCTATAACGAATCTAAAAAAATGTACAAATGAGAAAAAACACCAAAATCGAATCGTTTCAAATAGTTCACTTTTCATCATCATAGTTTAAACCATCGATTTATCAGTCGAGATCATCAAATCGCCAAAGACGAAGCAACAAATGTAGCAATATTAGTAACGGATTAAATCATAAATAAAACGCGATAGATCAGAAGAGTCCAGATCTTCATCCACGATACACCAAGTCTAAAATCGCATCCCTCACTGGATCCTAAGGTAGTTTAGTAAAAATAAAAAAGGGAAACAGTCAACGGAGCGTGGCCATGTACCGGCCACTTTGGTGCCAAGTGAATGAAATAAGAAAAAAAAAGAAAAAAAAAAAAGAGGTAGAAAAAAATTAAAAGAAAATGAAAACGAAACGGGTTAAAAGATCATTATAACATCACGATTACTAAGATATGATAATACAAACGCGTATAAGCGAACAGGTATAAACGATTATACCAATTTACATGTATATTCGTGCGTGTACTCGTCTATGTACATACATAACGGAAGAAACGATTGAGGGATAAATGAGATAACACAAAAGAGGAAAAGAAAAGATAAGATAAGACAGCGATCTCTCTCTCAAGTGTCCTCGTTCGTGCTTTTTCGTCTTTGTCATCGAGGATATTAGCGACACAAGAGAGGAAAAAAAAAAAAACCTTAGGATTAGCGTAGACCAGCAAAGAAATATGTTTAGCGACGAAAAACCTCGCCAAAAATGAAGATCTTTTTTCGAAGGCCTCGAGAAAAAAACGAGAGGCGTTGTATTTGTGTCAGCGTAAATTTTTAATGGGGGAAAAATAAAAACAAGATTATATTAATGATAAAATAAAATTACCAAAAAAAAAAAAAAAGAAGAGGAAGAGGAAGAAGATTGAAAAAAAAAAAAATAATACCATTGAATAAGCAGTAAAAGGGATAAACGAGGTTCGCGAGTTCCACGACAGATCAAGGGAAAATGCAAGATGAGACCGAGTGGCTTATGTTGATAAAAAGACAGAGCCATATTGGAGGGAAAATTTCGCATGTAAACACATTTCTACGTTACAAATGATGATATAACGTCGACCAATCGTCTCGCGGAACGTGCGAACCGATGGCTTTTAAGGAAAATATGTGGCACGTGATTGTATGTTGTTTCAAATAAAACATTGTTGTTTTGTATACTACACACAGTTGGTGGAATTTTTTGATTTTAATCTTAATCATCGTTCATTACTTTATGTCCTTTTCAAAAGATTCTTTCTACTTCTCTTATTATTACTTCAGCTGAATCAATGAATACATTAGATTCCTATTTTATCATATCGTATTAATTTTTCTACATGTTGCAAAATTAATTTACCGATTGATCTACAAGTCTAAAAAGCTATCTTTTTTTTTTTTTCGAATTTTGCTAAATCTTGAGAATATATTATAAAATGAGCGAAATGATATTCGAGATAACGTCATAGATAAAAATAATAAATAGCGAAAAAAATAGAATAAAAATGATAGATGGGGAAAGGAATAGACGTGACATCTTCTGGCAGTTTGTGTCACTTATTCCAACATATCGACTTATGATATCGATATATCTATATATCTAATACCTATAATATAGTGCCATCTAGCATGCTCTAATCTAAGTAATATACCAAATACATATTTTTTGACATTAAATCTCGATTGATTTCTTTTTTTACCGATAAAATAAAATTTAAAAAAAAAACAATAATTAAATAATTAAAATTAGAAAAAATTGAGGAAACTACCAACAAAATTATCGAATATTTGATCTAATAAAAGTTTATACTTTTCAGCTTCAAGAATAAATGACAAAAATAAATCTAATCGTGCTCGCAATTGGCTCATATTTGTTATAATTTATAATTGTATCACGGATATTAATTATACACAATTATAAATTATATATCAAATAAGTACAATTTTTCACTGCATCGAGGTTGCTGCGAATTGAAGATCCAGCCCTATTCACATCCTTTTTTTTTCGCAAATTTTATTTACTTTCATATAAATTCTCTTTTGGTAAAAAAATAAAAAAAAAATTTTTTAATAAAAAAAATTAAATTGTATAACTCTATATGAGATTCAACAAACATATAATAATAAAAATTTACAAAATGAAAATGAATTATTATTGCTTGAATTTAAGGAAAAAAAGAAAAATAATTTTCAAGTAATAATAATAAATAATTTAGCATTCTTTTTGTAATAAATGCTAAAGTACATAATAAAAGACACTGAAAAAAAAAAAAATCAATTTAGTAACCAGAAAAACCGCTAAAAAATATTTTCCATTGAATGAACCCGAACAACACGCGAATGGAATATTCATTTCGCAACGCTAATAAACTATTATTACTATTAAAAAATCAATCGCGATGAGTGCTTCAATGTATACAAATGATAAAAAAAAAAAACAAAAATAATTGGAAAATTCACGAAAGTAATTAATTATATATGCAACACGGACAAATACTACTCTATGCACTCAAAATTCAATACACGCAACACTAACAGCGAGAGATATCCAACGCAGTCTCCTTCACGACTGCGAATAATGATCCATGTAGCTACACCAGGTGATTCAGGAACTTTTATAATGAATGATTGGGCATTCAATATTCGCAACACTACTCGAGCAAACGCGATCGTTTTCCAACGCTACATTTAATTGAAAAATAATAAAAATGGCAAACAACAAACTAATTTTAAAAAAAAAAAATTAATATTTTCTTTAAAACAAAAATAATGAATTTAATTATGCAAATGATTCGATAAGAAATAATAACAATTTAAATAAATCCTAATAAGAAAACGCGGTATCTCAACGCAACTCTAATTCAACCCGTTAAATTAATAAATCGCTAATACAAAAACGCGATGCCCATAATGATAACTGAAACGATGGGCCGGCATGCAATCGGCCAGACAATACAACGTTTACTACGTGTTACTAAAACGAGCACAGTGACAAAATGACTTCCCATCCTTTAGACCCAAACAAGATCCAAAAGATGAGAAGCCATTCGTTGCAGCCCTCTTCGTGACAGTTTGTCGGGGCCTCTTCGGTCTTCCTCCTTCGAGCGCGATGCCCGCTGAAACTTAAATCTAGGCTCGAGATTTCCTAATCGCAAAAAAAAAAAAAAGAGTAAACCGCACAATAACGTGCAAGATCTCGAGCGCCAACGTTTCGTTTCGAGATGAAATCGCGATCACGACCGCGAGAATTCGAAGAGTCGATGGGCAAAGGGAAGAGGCAAGTGAACTCGTCACGACTTTTCACCGTCCACTCTTCGAATTACATTTCCTGAAACAGGTTGTCACGCGAAAACGCGCCTACCCGACCAGACACTGTGACAACCTGCCCGGCCCTGCCTGCTTACAATTAAGCGCATTCACACCAGAAACAACTATGCTACTCGTCCTACCTAGGCTCTATATTTAGAAAAAGTGGCAAAACAAACACACCAACACACTCGCTCCACGGTTCTCACGCATTACACTCGGGCGCAAAAAACCTACACTAGGGAGAGCGTCCCCGGGACACCTCCGACACCCGAGCTTGACACGCTACACGCATACTCTAAGTTTACGTACCATTCTCCTGAAATCGACTGACGATGGCTAGCGACCATTGCGTGAAACGCGATAAAAACAGTAGTGTATGTTTTAATTTTGAACAGTGAGAAAACTCGTATTTTAAGAAATGAAATAGTTCATACGAATTTTTGGTACAATTACAATTTAATTTAATGGTGAAAAATAATGAGAATATTGTTTATAATTCAATGTGTGTTTAATTGTAAATTGTAATCGAGTTAATTGTAAATGGAAACGACGCAATTCCACAGCCTAACCACACACACATAATGTGGAAAATACGTCGTGCACGATACGCTAACGCATCGTCAGTCGCTGAAAAATTGTTATAAGCTTATGAACTATGGTCATCATATTCATCGCCTCTCTCCCATCCAAGTAGCACCTGAGCACGTGAATGGGATCCTGGCAATGAACACGGAAGGGGTTAAATCTGAAAATCCTGAGCTAAAAACAGTATTAATGTCTCTTTTCTTTCTAACGAACTAATATTTATTGATTTAAAATATCTATTTAGTTTATTTCAAACTTTATGAATTCAATCAAATGCTATTAATTTTAATATTAAATAAGAAAAAATATCAACAATGAACAAGGAAAAATTAATAATAGGAAATAATTGGAAAAAATAAATGAAATATCAATGAAAATAATCTCAGATAATTTCTTAATCAAAACATATTTTCGAAAATTAGAAAGCAATGTTCAAAACTTGTTGCTCTGATTTAGAAATTTATCTGTCGCGAAATGTCTTCTTGCATCATGAAATTTAATACATTTTTGTACGAAAAAAGTAAAATTGATATTAATATTTATATTTAAAATAATCATATTTAAATTTATAATAAAAAAGAAATTAAATCATTCAATGCATAATAATAAAACAAAAGATAAAATTAAAAATTGTCTATTATCATATTAATAATAATATATACTATTATTAGCATTACTATAATTCAAATTTCTAACTTAAATTCATGTACTTTAATTTTACAATATATATTTGCAACTTTAATGCTCACATTAATTATTAATTACATTAATCATGTTAATTATTCAATTATCATTGTTGAAAACGCGTTATGCAAGAAAACCTATCCTGATCTAATAAATAAAACACAATAAAAGAAATATTATTATTCACGGGTATAATAAATACCCATGGTCACTGTGCTCGTGCAAAATTCTACGTATACAACCAATCATTCGTGTCGATTCGGATCTTTCATCCTACGACATGATTAAATGATCGGAGGAACATAAAAACATGCGACTCACCAATAGATGCGAAGTATCTGCATTGCCACCAACACTGTCGTAGCCCATAGGAAATCATTGTGAAGATTGAGAAATATCTATAACAAAACATGAAACATAATTTACAAATGTGATAAGAATGAAATTCTATAATAATAATAAAAATTGAAATTGAATAAGAAATTTAAAAATTAGAATTCTTTATTTGATATTTGACTTTTATAGAATGGCTCTATTTTTCAATAAAATAAAAATGGAATAAAAATTTAGATAGAAAGAAAAATAATTACCTTTTCACTTTGAATGCCTCATTTTCTTGAGAAAATCACTGAATCTATCCGAAAACAAATATTTAAAATAAAAAAATAAAAATAAAAAACTATTAACACATCTGTTTGCAATGTGTAATCGACGAACAAACACTGACTCTAATTTCGCGTTATATTATACTATTATAATTAAATTTATTTTATGCTCTAAAAAACATTTAAAATACTATTACGAAACAAACACTGATTCTACTGACCACATTGCGCGCAGTCATAATGATCTGGAAATAAAATAAAATTAATAAGAAGGAGGAATATAGAAATAGAAATAAAATAATTTCATATTTCTTTCTTTTTCATATCGTGCATTTATTAAAAAAAAATATTACTATTTTTGAAAATATTATATTATAAATATTTATTATTAGAATTAATAACATTCTATCCATTAGAAATATTATATAGTGTATTAGAAATAATCAAAAATTTTTAAGAATTATAGAAATTTCATTAGAAACATAACAAGTTATATATTATTTTAAAATCTTTTCTATTTTTATGAGGACTTATGATTTAATGATCAAATAGTCGAATGAAAAAAAAAATGTCAGTCATCAATCAAAAAATTATCAATTATAATAATATAAAATAAATAATTGAACAAACATATATTGAAATAATGAAATATTGATATAAAAGCTAAAAGAGTAATTGTGAAATAATTATTATGCAATAAGTAAATCACTTACCTCAAACGAAACATCTAATCGTTATAAATTTCGACAATGAAATAAAACTTTGCGCAACGATTTTGAAGTATCAAATTACAAATGGCGGAGTAGGGGGGATGCTCAACAAGTCGAAACCAGTCGAGCGTAGTACGAACGCGAATCGTCAATTTTTTAGAATTATAAAAAATATTTTCCGTCTTCGGGCCTTGAATGTAAAATCAAAACAAATACGTAAATACAATAAGATACGAAATATGAGTTGAACGTATAATGAATTAAGACGCAATTAAGAAATAAATATGTATAAAATATGTATGTGTGAATTGATCGTAATGATCTAACTATTTTTATTTCTTAGTCAATAAAATGACGAAAAAAATTTATAATAACTATGTTTTAGTTAAAAATAAATAAAATCTTACCACACCTGCATAAAATCGAAGAATCCTATACTTTCGAAACAATATTGTTTCGATCGAAGCTTCGATCAAATGATAATTTGCACAAACACGACAAAAGTTCGAAACACGTTTAATTTTGATATAATAATGATTAAATAAACACATATTAACTAAATAATACTTGATAATATATAATTATAACTTAATATACACTAAATATCCGTAAATATACACTATTATATCGTAATTATACACGAACCGGTAAAAAGCAACTTGCCATCACGACTTTTAAGTGTAGACTCACGTCATGCGCACAATAATGCGCAATAGCGTCTCAGCTACAGTATCATGCGCACAATAATGCGCAATAGCGTCTCGACTACAGTGTCATGCGCACAATAATGCGCAATAGCGTCTCGGCTGCAGTGTCATGCGCAATAGCATTTCGGATATAGCGTCAGGTTGGATATTAGAAGCCTTCCGATTGGTTAGAATTTCAGTTCTTTATTATAATTTCGCGCGAAAATTAAATTATATATTATGTTTTAATTGAGTGCGCATGATCAAAAAATCAAACTTTGCCACTTCTTCGTGGCATCCATATTGAAACTTTTTGTATCTTTGAAAATAAATCAGTAATAAGTTACATAAAAAAAAAATCGATATTCAAATGAATGTCTAAAATATAAATTAAAATAAAACAATAATCAAACACAAATTCCATCTTAGAAAAACATAATACGGACTGCAATTGTCAAACAAATGAATAAAAAAAAGAATAACTTAGTGAAAGAAATACGAAACACGTATTAATTGTATATTAATACACAGTTATGAAAAATAACTATAGAAATAAATCACATACTTCAAAATAATACGAATTATAAATTAAGAAAATGTATTAAGTTCAATAAATTGAAACATATTAAGGATAGTAATAGTAACACATAAAAAGGGACGGTAAGAAAAAATTAGATATAATAAGAATTGACTATCAACGCCATCTCTAGATATTTTCAGAAGAATGAAATCAAAGAGATATCTTTAATCTTTAAGAGATGGCGCTGAAATAAATTTTTGTCCTCTATTTACATTTCTCTTATTAAATTCTGTTCTTTCTTTGTAAATTTCATTTGTGGTCCTCAATATTTTTATTCTATCCCTATCATTGTCCCATTTTTTCTTTTTGTTTGCTTTATAAAATTTATGCAAAAAAGTATCAGTTTTTGATTAAAAAAGTATACAACTTACTGTACGTAGATAACGTATTAACAATAACTTTCCATCCGTCCATAACAATTTATATTAATTTATATTAATTACAATTAATTTATACTCACGAATAAAATATATATATTTTTTAAATTCAGAATTCATAATTTTAAAATTATATAATTTTAAACTGAACATATTGATGCGTTTAAGGGATATAGCAACTAAAGCAGAACAAATATGATTTTTCCTCGTTCGATAACTGCAACTCATCGGGCAAGTTCAAACACGTAGACATGTCGATAAAAATACTCTATATATATAGACACTAAAAAAAAACGAGAAATGTGAAAAATATTTAAAAATTAAATAATTTGTTCAATATTTTGTTAATATCCTAATTAAATTTATATTTTTTTGATATAATATAATGATTTATCTATAATACTATATTCTATTAAATTTATTAATTATATTTATAATATGAATTAATATTATATTTATATACATAACATTTAACTTATTAATTTTAAAAATAATTTCTAATAATCATCGATATATATTTACAAATTAAAAGAGAGTTACTCTTATGAGATTAATTTTCATATTATAAATATATTAAAATATTCCAAATGCCATTCTTTGACACGATCAATCAGGATTATGAACAGTAAACATATTAACAAGTTAACATTCATTTTTAAATTATAATTAAATTTAAAAATCTTTAAAGGACATCATCTGAAATAATATGTACAAAATTAATAGAGTAAGATTATATGTAAGAAATAAACAATATAATTTAATATAAACAAAAAAATTCATCGTAATCAGAGTATAAAAGACTCAAAGGTGAGAGAAGAAAAATAGAAAGGGAATGAAAGAGAAAAAGAGAGGGAGAGGGGAAGGGGAGGATGGTGGAAGCTGGCTGAATATTTTTACCCAAGCCTGTTAACTACACTCTGTTATTTTATCTCACGTACGCAGTTTTTCCACCACTACCATGCTGTTACGCAGGAATATAAGTTTTAAGGCGTGTTTTGATAGCGTCAGGGTGTGTCAGCTGGGGTTTCCTACCTAATGGATCACTTCTTCGTTTATTCGTTCATACTTTTTGAAGTATATGACCCCATGATACCGCGAACACTCCGATAATTTTAGTTATATCGTAATTATTGGTGGAATCACATTGCAAAAGAGTGAAGAAAGAAGAAAGAATAGATTCGAACGTGTCGAAAGTAAAAATCAATTTTTACCTTTCTTTCGAATTTCTTTATAAATTCGGTTATAAAACGATTACAAATCGATTATCGTTAAAATTCAATCAAATGTTATACGCAATTATTATACAAAATTATTAATTCGTTTGAAAAAGTTTGAAATCGTCGAAATTGTCGAAATTCTTGACGTGACAAAGTGTTGACAATTGCAATTCTTATCACCTAAAAGGTGTGAAAAGGAAAAGGATAAAAGTGGTTCATCACGAACGTATATTTACGTGAAACAATATTTTCGTTGGCTTTAAGAAGGTGGTGACAGAATATTTCTCTTCTATCCCTCTCTTTCTATCCCATATACATATTTCGGTACAGAGCACTAGAATGATACAAGAAATTGTGAAGACACCATCAATCGTCGACTTTGCGTTTAATGCTCGATACTACGTATGAGTATCATATTATTATTATTATTATTATTATTATTTATTGTTTCATTCTTCTTCAATCCTATAATCATATTAAAAGAAAACGAAAACACAATTTTAAAAGATATAAGAGTAAAAAAAAAAAAGAATCGAAAAGCAGTATAATACTTATGTACATTCGAAAACAAGAATGAGATTAATTGATTTGTTAAATAACAAACCATGTTGTGTTAGGTTCACCATGATAACCAAACAACGTTACGATTGTGTTCAGAGTATAACTCGGTTCATTCAGTTCCTCTTGCTATGTGGCATCAATTTCATTCAAACACAATTCGTACACAAAAATATTACACACAAGAAATTAAACATCTTACACACGTTTCATCTAAAAATCATTATATATTATTTCGCGTATAAAATTTTGATTTCTATTTTTTTTTTTTTCGAATCCAATTTAATTTAATTTACAAACATTTCGATATTTTATTTCGATTTATTTTATCCATCCATTTTATAACCTTTCTTTTCAATTACACATTCGGTAGCGTAAAAATTTGTGGCGTAAATGCGATTAATCACGAACAAACTGGCTTCCAAAAATCCATTTCACGTAGCGTTCACATAGCGACGTCACGTATAGGGAGAGCTGCAAGAACGAAACGTTGTTATTACAGATGCCACTCGTTCAGGATCCCGGGGTATATTTCAAACACAAAGAAGCCTCCTTCCAATCCGGAAGAGTGACGCCTAATTTTCGAGATCGTGAGTTCATAGATTTGTGAAAAATCTGCGAGGCCAATTTATATGATATAATTTTAACCAACCAACAATGCCAACATCTGCTAACAACTTTTAAACTAAAGACTTTCGCAAACTTATTATCCAATTAATAATTACTTTTATAACAATTAAATCGATACTTATAATTAACAAAATTTGTAAAAGAAATTGAAATTGAAATATATATCTTTCACACTCGATGAAATGGATCAATCTCGAACGAATAAAGAATTGTACGGACGAACAGGTTCGATCGTATTGAAAACAGCGAACAGGGGAGGAGGAGGAGGAGGAGGAGGAAGAAAAGGACGAGAAAGGAAGGGAAGGGTTGACAGGGAAAGGACGAGAAAGAGAGAGGAGAAGGAAATAAGGGAGGGAGAAACGGAGGGAAAAAGAAATTCTAACTGAAATAACATTGGATGATTGTGGTATTGTCAACCATAGTACTCGCGCACGCCTTCGCGTTTCTCTCTCCCCCCCTTCTCTTCCTCCCTGTTTGACCCCCCCCCCTCTGAAATCGTGTCCTTCCACCCCTAGCACCCGTCCTATCCTAGCCCTGCCTCGGTTTAGGCGCTAGAATATAGGCGCTGGTGGATAGAATAGACGTGGGGTGGGTGCAAAGGGGGATGAAACAACACCCCGTTCCCACCGATTCTCCCTCCCTCTTTCAACGTCGCCGCCGCCTTTTTCTCGCTTCTCGGCCCTCCCCCCCGTTCCCTAAATGCGGCCAATAAAAACAACACCGTACCGCTCTCCTCGCCACCGCACCACAGAGAGAACAAGGATCGTGGATACAGTGAATTATAAAAATAACAGTGCGAAACGATCGAACAATCGGTCTCTTCATTCTCAATGGCTCGCCCGTGTCATTTCTCTGCCTCTCGCGAAAATCTCTCTCCCCATTCAAGACTTGCGACAACTGCTTCCCTCTATTCTCTCCTCTCTCTCTCTCTCTCTCTTCCATTCCATGCTTGTTTATCCTCTTATTGTATCTGGGCTGGGTGAAAATTGTTGGAAAAACGGAGAGTAAGAAGGGTCTTTCCAAAAAAGATTCAATTTTCCTTTAAATGGATTAATAGTATATTTGGAGTAGTTTTTATAGAATCTTTCTTAACGTATGATACTTTCAATTAAACATATCTCTGATAAGTTTATTCTTATTGTACCTGGATTGGGAATTGTTGGAAAATTGTTGAATAAGAATCTCGCCAGTAAATAATAGTATAATAATTTTTATAGAATTTTTTTAACTTACGACAACGTATGATACTCTCAATTAAATATATCTTTGAACATAACTTTATTCTTATTATATACCTGGATTGAGTGAAAATTGTTGGAATAATGTTGAATAAGAACGATCTCGCCAATAATAGTACATTTATAATAATTTTCTTAACTTACGACAACGTATGATATTCCTGATTAAACATATCTCTGATATAACTTTATTCTTATTGCATCTGGATTGGATGAAAATTGTTAGAAAGGAATAAGAAGATTTTGCCAATTCGAAAATAGATCCATCCAAGATCTTAAATTTTCTTTTAATAGACAATAGTATTTATAGTAATTTTTATAGAATCTTTCTTAACTTACAACAATGTATGATACTCTCAATTAAATATATCTCTGATATAACTTCATTCTTATTGTACCTGGATTGGATGAAAATTATTGGAAAAATATTGAATAAGAACGATCTCGCCAATAATAGTACATTTATAATAATTTTTTTTAACTTACGACAACGTATGATATTCATGATTAAACATATAACTTTATTCTTATCGTATCTGGATTGGGTGAAAATTGTTGGAAAAGAATAAGAAGATTTCGCCAATTCCAAAACAGATCCATCCAAGATTAAATTTCCCTTTAATGGACAATAATATATTTATAGTAATTTTTACAGAATCTTTCTCAACTTAACTTATGATACTCTCGATTAAATATATGTTTGTGCGATACTTAATTCGATCCAAGCAAATTTGGTGGAAGGCGAGATAGATAAAATCCAATAACTTGGATCCCTTCCCTTCCTCTCTCATTCCGGCCGATGTTTTCCTTCTTTCCACCGGCATTCCACAGATTTTCTCCCGGGTTTTCGCAGCGTCCCCCTCTTCGGATCCTTCCCCTCTCCCCTCGCGCGTGGTGCACGCGAGTACACGAACGCCTACTCGCCTCGGCGAAGTCAAAGAGAGATAAAATCTATAAATATGTGGGAGGCGCACGCGACCCATTCCAGTGTTTGTTCAACCAAGAATAACCTCCGTTTCTTCATCGTACGCAGAACCCCGAGAAGAGGCTGGTTTTGTGGCTTGACGCAAGCCTAATCCAGGGTGATGCTTCGTTAACCACCTCCGGCAAACCTTCGAAAGATTTTCGTTAACAACTTGTGCGCGTTTCCCTCGCCGGTATCACCTTCGTTTCGAATATGCCTCGAAGAAACTTGACTTGGTTTAAAAATTCTTCGAATACGTCGTGGAAGGAGAAAAGGTAGAGATTCCTAGAAAGAATTATTTTTTTAATTATATTATGCAGAAATGAAATCATTGCTAATTAAATTAACCATAAAACGATGGAATGATTCTTCGAAGGACGACGTCATAGAAGGAGAAGAAGGAAAGTTTAAGATACACTCGTTGCTTCTTAATAAAATTAATCGTAGAGCGTGACTCTTCTTTAATATAAACGTTGAATCTATTACATTCTTTGAATCCTTATTTTCATGGACACAACTAAGGATCTTTATCTAATTAATATTCGATATCATTTGCTCGATATTTCATTACAGTTTTCTACTTAATTATCCTTAAATTCGTTTCTCGTGATATTCTTGAGACGATACTCGATCATCCAACAATGTGGAATTCGAACAATTTGTCCGACCAAGTTTGGCACGTTGAGCGAGAGTCAGTTAGGTAGACGTGAACCGGCAGCAGAGGGGAATTAGTTAGCGGTAAACACACCTCATCAATCTTCCTCGAACGTCGTCGTTCTCTTCATCATCGCGACACGGTGTACCAGCGATCTGAAATACCCGCGACACGTGTCTCCATTAAAGTGGCGCCCGTTAAAAACACCACGAATATACGTCATTTTCTGGCCGAATCGTTGCTGGAAACCTCGTTCCTTGCAGGCAATTTATGGACTGTCTGGAAAGCGTAACACGTTCGTCAAAAATTTTACACCGCGTGCGGATCGTTTCAAAGATATTAAATAGAACACGAGGAATTTAACTTTTATTATATTATATCGTAGACGGATGGATAGCTGTTACGGTGATACCTTAAGTTGAATGTTTTATCCATCTATGAATGTTATTCGTTAACATCTCCGTTTTGTTCATTTATTTGAAATAAGCGGATCCAGAATATCACAAAGGATTAATAGGTAAAATAAAGCGATTTATTATAATAATCAACACTTTTCCTTTAAACTTTACTTTCCTTTTTTAAACAAAAGCATTAAATATAAATACATTCCATCTCTCTCTTCCATCTTCATCAAAATACAACAATCATTAGTAACTGTGATTCACCACATATGATGAATGAATCCATCAATGAAATTTTCAATGTTCTAATCTTTTATAAAAATTCTAAGAATATTATTCGTTAACATCTCTGTTTTGTTCATTTATTTGAAATCTAGAATATCACAAAGGATTAATAGGTAATATAAAAACAAAGCGATTTATTATAATAATCAACACTTTTCCTTTAAACTTTACTTTCCTTTTTTCTTTTTTAAACAAAAGCATTAAATATAAATACATTCCATTTCTTTCTTCCATCTTCATGAAAATAATACCAGTAATTATAATTCACCACATATGATGAATGAAATTTTCAATGTTCTAATCTTTTATAAAAATTCTAAGAATATTCTGAATATTATTCGTTAATATCTCTGTTCTGTTCATTTATTTGAAATCTAGAATATGACAAAGGATTAATAGGTAATATAAAAATAAAGCGATTTATTATAATAATCAACACTTTTCCTTTAAACTTTACTTTCCTTTTTTCTTTTTTAAACAAAAGCATTAAATATAAATACATTCCATCTCTCTCTTCCATCTTCATCAAAATACAATTGTAACATTAATACCAGTAACTGTAATTCACCACATATGATGAATGAAATTTTCAATGTTCTAATCTTTTATAAAAATTCTAAGAATATTCTGAATATTATTCGTTAATATCTCTGTTCTGTTCATTTATTTGAAATCTAGAATATGACAAAGGATTAATAGGTAATATAATAATCAAAAATAAAGCGATTTATTATAATAATCAATAAAGAAAAGCATTAAATATTGGAAATACATTCCATCTCTCTCTACCATCTTCCTCAAAATACAACAACCATTAGTACCAGTAACTGTGATTCACCACATACGAATGAATGAATCTACAACGTATAACACTACTACTTATTCCATAAGCATGGAGCAGCAAAGCAAAATAAACAAAATTAATCACAATCCTCCGTATTCGAAGGAAGGAAGGACAGTAGTCGAGCGTCGATCGCGAAGAACGGAAAGTCGATTCTCCGCGCAATTTGATCGCAAAATTCCTTGGTTTCTCGAGGAAGAAACGAGTGGAGACGGTGTTGAAGAGGAGCCGGAGGGCCGGTGTCGAGAAATCGTCCGCCATTCTCCACACCTGGCAACAGCCAATGGCGGGATAAAGCGGACAGGAGAGAGCTTTTCGTCCTCGAACGCCACACCCTTCATTGTGACCACATATCGACCGAGTCTCTCACAGCTTGGGGCTGCCTACCCCGTACTAATTGTAAGTACTCTTGCCGTACTTGTGCGCGCATGTGTGAGAGTGCAACCGGCCGCACACGCGCAAGCCTCACACTTCTGAACACGGTCACCTCCGAGGCACCACACGAATTTTTACCACGCTCTCCTCCAACATCCTCTCGTTTCGTTGCTGATTAGCTTGCTTATCGGTAAACGAAGTTAACTTGTACAACTTCTTTTTTACACTCTTACTTCCAGCTTACGAAATACAATAACCATTAGTAATAGTAACCGTAATTCATCATAATATGAACGAATCTAGAACGTGTAACATTACCTTATTCCATAAGCAACGAAATAAACAAAATTAATCACAATCCTCTGTATTCGAAGGAAGGAGGGAGGGACAGTAGTCGATAATCGAGTATCCAAGACAAAATTCGTTTCATTACTTTCATTGATGCGTAGAGATTACAATCGAGTAAAGTATTCTTTCAAAGATTGTTTTTCTGCCGCTTTGAAAAAAGAAAGAAAAGTAAAATAATTAAATTACCTTCAATTTTATATCGTGATTATACATATGTGTTACGAACGTTTGAAATATTTAGAATGAAATTGGATTGAAATAAGGATTAAACGGTAAATACGAAATTCGTGTATCGCCACGAGGTTACGAGGCGAGGTATGTGCGGTCAGGTTGAGGGCAATAACCATCCACTTTAGGCTCAGCAAGGTTTCTATACGGAACGAGAATGCGGAGCTACTAGCCTGGGTAACCCTCGAATAATATTTTCATATCCCCCGGCCAGGACTTTTCTCCTCGCCCGATCCGCCACATATCAACGGCAGGAAATTATTTTTCACACTCTCGTATCCTTTTCCTCGGCTCCCCTTTTCCACCGCGACGCTGCGTCTCCTTCCCTTGAACAGATGAAAAAGGAAATTCAGTTTCCAAAGGAAATTCGTTAAAAGAGATTATATCCAATACTTACGCACGTAAAGTCCAACATTACCTTTGATAAATTTTTCTCAAAAAATTTTTATTTCTCGATATTATCTTCTTCAATTCTATATTTATCCAAATGAATATATTTGGTGGGGCAAATATTTACATTTACCATTGCATTTATTTTGACATTCGCGTATCGATTAATTACAAAATATATATTATTTGCATCACGATGGAAGAATTAAAACATAAAATATATAACAATTAAGAAAAAATCCCTTCGACAATTTATTATTAATCGTAAAATTAATCGAAAACACTATTGGAAGACGTAGAAACCGATTACACGAAAACGGAAGATCGTGATCAGGGGGACGGAACCCGCCACGGAAGCGTAACACGGTTCTATGTGTACATATGTACATATATATATATATATATATATATACATACACACATGGTGCATACCTATAGGCAAACGAGGATGCAGCGAGCAGTCCGGCCTAAATGTTATTCCATGCGACAGAGATTGCTTCTTCAGGTAACACGGTCCAGCCGCCGCCGATCTAGACGTTGGAGACCTGCACGAGAGAGAGGAGAGTTCGTCAAATATGTATGCGGATAAACACGGGCAACGTTGACAGAAATAATATCCGCGGGTGAAGGCGATTGCACCTGTCGCTCGCCCCCCTCCCCCCCCCCCCGCACCGTAGAAAAAGAATTTTCTTTCGCTTCTCGTGCTCCCCCTTTTTGCAACCTTGACGCGTCAACTTTCCACAACTTTGGAATTTTCTCCTCTCGGAGAAGTGTATACAAGAGTGGTGCGAAGTTTGAACCAAGTTTTCATAATTTCGATAGATTTTAATTCGAAAGAGGTTGTCGAAATTCCCGAAGTTTCGATCGAATTTCGGATAAATTTTTCTAGAATTTGAATTATACGTATATATATATATATATATGGAAACTGGAGATTTGTGGTGATGTTTGAAAAAGAATATTTGTAACGAAGAGGTTTCTTGATTCATGCGATTCTAGCGTATTTTTCGCGATTGAATCATCTGTTCGAGTAAATGCCAGAGAAGAATTTTTCTTTCTTAATCGACTAGAGCAAAATTCACTTACTTAGAATACCACCAAGTATCCCTCTTCCGTGCAAATTGATTTTAAATTAGAAAATTCCAGGGAATAGGAAAAGAGCGCAATTTGACACAGATGTCTCGAAGGAGATCGAGCAGACGAGGACACGAGTCCCATTGTGGAATAACCGATGAAATGACCGAGAAATCGTAGCCTGACGTTCCAACATAATAGGGATCTAGCCAGGATTTCGATCCTTTTCTTTTCGATCTTGGGATAAGATCGCGCCCCGGTCCACGCGAAGATTTCCACCGAGAATGGTCGAATATTCGCCGATTCGGCCAGCCTTTTTCACCGTATTGTCACGCTTTTAAAGGGATCGAATCTCCAACCTTGGTGGTCCAACCTTCCGCATTTTCTCCCACCATTCACCGATCGTTACCTCGATCTTAGTGGATCCAAGTAGAACGAGATCCAATAACGTATTTTAATTAATACACGATAGTTGAGAAACGGTGACGAATTTCGCTCTCGAAATTCAAAAAAAAAAAAAAAGAAGAGCGATAAATAAAGGCTCGATTCATTTAATTGTTGGAAAAATTGGTTGGAAGAAAGAAAATTCGAGGAGAAATAAGGGAGAGACGTCAAGTTGGAAAACGAAGGAACGAAGTGGTTTGTTCCGTATCGACGGCGTAATAATAATAATAACGCGGCTGCTCGGTTGGTGAACGGCGGGCGTCGGTAACGATTTTAATAAATTTGGCGCTGGCTAAGCTGCAACAACAGCGGCGGGTATGAATTAAGAGGGCAACACCGAAACACACCGCTTGGATAAACATCTCGAATTAGGCACCCGGGGATTCTTTTACTCTCCGTCCATCCGCGTGCAACCAGCGAGCTTTACGACTTCGGTATGTTACGGGCTGACGTCGCTCGATATGTATATGAGGCGCTTAGAAACGCGGTGAAATTGCGGTAATGGACGGGATATTTTACACCCGAGAGAGTTTCCCCGCTCCGTGTCTCACGGATTATCTCCTCCTACCCCGCCCTTAATCCTCCTAACGTGACTGCTGCTTGATCGATTGTGTCAAAATAGTCTATTCCTTACCCCTCCTTTTCTTCTTCTTTTTCTCCTTTGCTCCTTATTATATTATATAGAGAGTATTTTGGAAGATGTTAATCCCGCAGTTATTAGCTTCAATGTGAATTATAAAGGATAGTTAATAAATTGACTGCAACGTGACTGCTTTGATAGATTGTGTCAAAATAGGCTACTTCTATCCCTCCTTTTCTTCTTCTTTTTTTCCTTTTTCTTATTATATTATATAGAGAGTATTTTGGAAGATGTTAATCCCGCAGTTATTAGCTTTAATGTGAATTATAAAGGATAGTTAATAAATTGACTGCAACGCGACTGCTTTGATAGATTGTGTCAAAATAGGCTACTTCTATCCCTCCTTTTCTTCTTCTTTTTTTCCTTTTTCTTATTATATTATATAGAGAGTATTTTGGAAGATGTTAATCCCGCAGTTATTAGCTTTAATGTGAATTATAAAGGATAGTTAATAAATTGACTGCTTTGATAGATTGTGTCGA
Source organism: Apis florea (assembly GCF_048593485.1). Taxonomy (NCBI): domain Eukaryota; kingdom Metazoa; phylum Arthropoda; class Insecta; order Hymenoptera; family Apidae; genus Apis; species Apis florea. The sequence goes on along the minus strand of NW_028256714.1, from coordinate 842,995 downwards.
AATAGGCTATTTCTTACCCCTCCTTTTCTTCTTCTTTTTCTTCTTTGCTCCTTATTATATTATATAGAGAGTATTTTGGAAGATGTTAATCCCGCAGTTATTAGCTTCAATGTGAATTATAAATAGTTAATAAATTGACTGCAACGCGACTGCTTTGATAGATTGTCAAAATTTCTATCCCTCCTTTTCTTCTTCTTTTTTTCCTTTTTCTTATTGTGTTACAGAGAATATTTTGGAAGATGTTAATCCCGGAATTATTAGCTTTAATGTGAATTATAAAGAAATTATAATTAATAAATTGACTGCAACGCGACTGCTTTGATAGATTGTGTCAAAATAGTTTATTCCTTACCCCTCCTTTTCTTCTTCTTTTTCTTCTCTTCTCCTTATTATAGAGAGTATTTTGGAAGATGTTAATCCTGGAATTATTAGCTTTAATGTGAATTATAAATGAATTATACCAGAGAATTTTGGAAGATGTTGTAATCGCAGAATTATTATCTTTAGCGTGAATTATATAGGATAGATGAGTTTGGTAGTAATAATTGGAAAAGTATTTTTTCGTATTATTTAATAAACTTTTTTTTTTTCTTCTTTTTCTTATTACTATATTTTAGAAGATGTTAATTGCACAGCTACTAGCTTTAATGTGAATTACAAAGGATAGACGAGTTTGAATTGGAAAAGCATTTTTTCACGTATTTTAATAAACTGAATACGCGACCGTTTCGATCAATTGTATCGAAATAGGCTATTTCTATCCCTTCTTCTTCTCTTTTTTCTTTTAGAAGATCCCAGAGTTATCAGCCTCAATGTGAATTATAAATGATCGTTAACAGAGATATTTCTATCCCTTCTTTTTTCTTCCTTTTTCTTCTTTCTCTCGTTGCGCGAGACTATTCTAGAAAATATTAATCGCTGAACGCGAATTATAAAGAGATAGACGAGGATCGAAAATGATAATTGGAATGTGATATACATAAAGAATCGTTGAAAGGCAACACGGTTCGTTAAAAATTTTTCACGTTCGTTTTACATTGCGAGAGATGTTGGAGACGACAGATATGCTGCGGGAGCAGGAGTACGGAGGAAAACGGTTTAATGGTTCACGACTGGCGGTTCGGACAGTGACGTGACATCCGAATGGAAGCTGCATCTTGTCAGCGCGGAAAGAAGTCTCGTACCGTTTCGTTCGAGCGAAATGAACCGTTCTCTTTCGCGGCTACAAACGCGCGTGCATTTAAAAAAAATTACTTCTTTTAGCGATCAGACAATAACGAGCTGTTCTGTAATACGAAATAAATTTTACAATCACTACTTAACTCTTTCCACTCGTATTTCGTATATTTTATTATATATTTACGTTAGTATTAGATTCTAGGGATTCTTGTTACAATGTTTTTCTTTTAGTTTCTGCTTAAATAATGTGTATAAAATAAAATAAATAGATAAAATACAATAAAAGATTTTTCCTCTTTTGTTCCAGTTCCTGAGATCATTTATTTATAAAAACAGTCTTCAAGAAGAAAAATAAAAGGCTACGTAAATTTCTTTATAATTACAGTTAAGGACTTGTGAAGCCTTACTCGGCTAACCTGGCTTTTATTTTCCACATTTTCGAGTAGCCTCGAATAGCCTAACGATAATTTATGGATTTTTCAAATTCTTCTTAACCCAAAACGGCAAGTTAACTCGCAAATATATCCGCAGAAAAACGTTTTCATTTCGATCGAATATGAAAAGAAATTCCCGGTTGATCGGTAACCTTTTTAAATACAAATACGAAAGTGCGAGAAGAAAAAGGAAAATTCGCAAAGCACGCAATTCCACGTAGTTAATGACATTCCAGAACATAGCACGCAGTGTTATGCTCCGCTCTTCTCGAAAAATCTCGAAAAAAGAAGAGTTGTGGAGGAAAAAAGAGAAAGAAAGAGAGAGAAAAATGGAAAAGCCAGGAAACTAGCGGTGGAAAAGAAGGAGATAAAACGCGAAACGTATTTACGGGAAAGTGGAAAATACGTAAACGAGTTGGGGTAGGCAGAGCGACGCCCCCGGTTTCGACGAGGCGGCAGTCAGCGTAAATAGAGCCCTGTGAAATTGTCCGCTGTTCGAGGAATCGAGAGTGCATCCGATGTGCAAATCGGTTTAACGAGAGGTCCCCCTCCATCCTTCCCTCCTCTCCCTCCCCCGTCGCTATTCCGCCCCCGTAAAATAACAACAGGCATCGTTTCCATGCGTCGCCGCATTTTCAGCTCGACGCCATTATCTCCGCCGGCCTGCCTCTGCTCGGACACGGCGGACCACGGCGCGATTATTCGAGCCTCGAACACGGAATTCGTTTTATAGCGCGGGATATCGTCCAGAGTTCGACGATATGGCGGAGCTCGGGACTGGAGGATATCATTTCGAAACGATCGTTGGAATATATATATGTATATATATATATATGTATGTAACGCGGCGGCAGAGGCCGTTTTTTCGATCGATATATCCGATTGAATTTTACGATATATATATATATATATATATAACTGGGAATTATTTGTATTTGTATTTGTATCGCGCGAGAGTGTATTTTCGTTTCGGTCGACGATAATTTCGAATTTTTCAAAGTTTTTCTTTCCTCGATTCCAAGTTTGACGATCGTGCGAAATAACATTGGGAGGGGTTAAAAGGGGGGAGGGGAATATTCGTAATAACAGGAGCGCACCTTGCGAATTTTTTTAATAATAAAAACGTTGCGATCCCGCAAGGTAGGAGGTAATATAACGAGCCTCGGAATATTCGAGTACTTTTTTCGTTTCAAACGAAAATTTTCATTCCGTTTCTCCGTTTTCCATCATTCTCTCGTAATTCCTTTTCTTTCGAGATTTCAAAGGAAAAAGGAAGGAGAGCCCTTTCGCTGCAATACGAAAATTTTTCTCGTAAACACATCTCTCCACTCTTTGCTACATATTCCACGATGCATGTCTGTTGTAAAAACGAATTTTCATTTCCTTTTCTCCATTTTCCATTCTCTTCTTTCGATCTCGAGATTTCAAAACGAAGGAGAACCCTTTCGCTGCAATACGAAAATTTCTTGTAAACAGATCTCTCCACCCTTTGCTATATACTCCACGATGCATGTCTGTTGTAAAAACGAATTTTCATTTCCTTTTCTCCATTTTCCATTCTCTTCTTTCGATCTCGAGATTTCAAAACGTAGGAGTCGAGAACTCGTTCCAGAGCTCTTTCGTTGCAATACGAAAAGTTCTCTCCACCCTTTGCTATATATTCCACGATGCATGTCTGTTGTAAAAACGAATTTTCATCCATTTCTTCTCTTTCGTTCCAGAGCTCTTTCGTTGCAATACTCTCCATCCTTTGCTATATATATATTCCATCTCTGTTATAAAAACGAATTCTCATCCATTTCTCCATTTTCCACCATTATCCATAACTTCTTTTCTTTCGAGATTTCAAAACGGAGGAGAGGAGAGCCCGTTCCAGAGCCCTTTCCTTGCAACGCAATTTCTCGTAAACGTATCCCTGTGTTAAAAGCAGTAGAGAGAAAAAAGAAAAAAAGGGGAGAAAGCAAGATGCAACGTGTAAGAAACCGTGTGTTTTACTTCCGAATCCCGGAGAAATGATCGCGAGAGGGATAAATGAAGAGAGGAGGGGGGAGGGGGGGTGTGGAGGGACTTTGGAGTGGAGCGGCGCTGTTAAGGAAAGTCTTATCAGGGAGAGGGGCGGAGGAAGGAAAAGCTGAAGGGAGGAAGGCGCGCTTGTGCCGGCGGTGTTTGTTCAGCCGCAACTTCTCTAAATCTTTTGTGCATCGCGGAGGGTTGCTGCGCGTACGTTGTCTCGTGCACGCTCGGTTACATATGTGTTACCTACGTGTGCAAAGCGTCTTCGGAACAATGCTTTTACGCGTGTGGGAAGGGAAACTTGGGGGCCAAAGTTGTTGAAAATTTTAACCATCCTTGTTACCTCTTAATTTTCCTAAATTAGATTGTAATAAAATTTGTACCTTCGAATCCGCATTATTCGCGAATAAATCATCGTTTAGCTCGATCGATACTTTTAGGCGCGGGGAAAAAATATTATTCTCTCCGCCTCAACCCTTATTCCAACAACAAATAAACCATCGACGAATCCATATCCATTAACCAACGAAGACGCGACTTGGAATACCAATCATCGTTCGTCAATATTTTCAACTCTTCGATCTGTTTGTTTAGAAACTATTTTTAATGCATCGTAAAGTGTATCTACGAGATGGTCTCTCGATCCATCCACTAATACGAGAAACTGATGATCCCAGGCAGAATCGTCTCCCGGAAGGATGATCGTTGCGTTTCGATCCGCGATGGGATTTTTCGATCGGGTGGAGAGATCGGGAGGAAGAGGGAATGGCGAGCGAAGTCGTCACCTCGTCACGAGCGTTTAGCTTCCGTTTCGTTTGGTCGGAACACAGATCGGCTGTCTAAAAGACACGAAGCAACAGCCAAGACAAACCTTAAATGCTTGCTAACCAAACAGTCGGAATTAGCCGCGTTACCCGCCCACGGAGGGAAACTGGCTGGCTCTCGCCGGTTTACTCCTCTCTATGGCCATTATCTTGCGCGCTTCCTTCGCTATCGTCTCTGAAGGTGTGCATCCTTGCCGACCGATGCTTTTCGCGCATTTTCTTCCTTTCGATTCCAATCATCAAAATCGAGACTCGTTGTATTCGAGAAACATAGGGATTTTTCTTAATAATCGTTGCAATACTCGCTCTTCTGAACAATTTTTGAATAATATACGATATAAAATTCGTGACAAGTATAAGTGTTCGAGAATGGACGTTTTGGAGAAGCAAAAGAAAAATTTAAATTGGCAAATACGCCAAAAACGATCGCTGGTTTTTCGGTGGAGAAAGGGGAGATGGAGGAGGAAGAGCGTGGAAGAGGAAACGACAGTCTGGCAGTAGATTTATTTCCTTAAGGCAGACAATGAGGAAGGAAATGCGGCTGATACGTTTTCAAGAAAAATAAACGGTATCGCGGCCACAGAAGGGGGGACACGACAAACTTGGACTTGGGCCGCGTTTGTTTTCATCCCGGACGAATCGGTCGCATTATAATGTTGCTAAGCCCTAATCAAAATAACAAGGGTTCGGAACGTGATCCCGCTTCGATGCTACTTTCACTTTGTCGAACCATGTAAACACGAATATCGATAATTCGAGCGATGTGTGTCAAAAATTATATCGAATTTATCGAACGATCTCAGAAGTCAGAACTACTATGTAAAAGACAATTTCTATCGCTGTTCGATCCTTTGCACTCGTATTTACATTTTCACGGGTCAGACTCGTGATTTCGGCCCAAACACGAATAGCACGAGTGGAATGAATTTTTTTCAATCGAGATTTAATTTTTACGCCGAGAGAAAATCACGATTCTTATAACTCTACGTTTGCAACGTGGTCTATCGCCTGGATTTCGTCGAGGTAAATGAGAAGGGGTTAACTCTTTGGCGACTTCTCTCCGCATCAAAAAGGTCGTCATCGTTTACGATTCGAGTTGCTTTGACGCGAAAAAAATCGACGATAAAAACAAAATCAGCGAAAGGGTTAAGAAGATTATCGATCAATAGGAATCCCTAGGATGTAATTATATGTATAATAATAAAATAATAGGATGGCGACTATAATTCAAATTTAACCCTTTAAAATTATTACGATATTTATACTTACGAGAAAATTTCCTAAAAAATTATCTCTCTACGAATCGTGAAAAAAAAAGAGAAAAAGAAGGCTCGCCTCGATTTCCACCAATGAATGAATCCATCCCTGAATCGATTTCGGCTCAATTCACCGTCCATATTTACGACAACGAGACGTAAAGAGAGGTCTTTCGGTGGATGTTGCATTAAATGCGCGGAATAAATCTGCGGGCAATAGAGATGGGACGGGAAATGAGGTGCGTGGAAGCGAAACTGCGCAACCCTATCTACGCGGAGCCACAACCGCAGAATATCACTGCACATCCAGATAATCCCGGTGCCCTATTGATATGCTGATGGTGAGACGTGTCGCGTGAAATTGCCACCCGGCACGCATTGTCCGCTTCAATTCCGCCCGGGCCCTTTTCAACTTCGCACCCTCGCCCCCACCCGCCGTTCAATCCTATCGGCGCGAGCCAGCTTCCGCGTTTCCACCGAAAAATCCACCGTTTCCTGCCTCCGTCGTTCGCGTCCTGTCGAATAACAACGAGAGAGAGAGAGAGAGAGGGATTTTTCAGAATGCGTTAAAAAATTTTGGAAATGGATCGAAGGGAAGATGGAATTTCGAAAAAAAAGTTGTATTTAACAACAAAGATTTAAAGCCACCTGGATTCTCTATGATCGAGCACGAATTTTAGAGTTTGATTATATCTTATCTATGTTTAAGGTACTCGTATTAATTTGAAAATATCAGGGGAGGAATTCGAATCGAATGATTGGAAGGGAGAGTTGGGCGTTAAAATTTCACTCGGAAATTTTACTCGCAAATATACGAGATTTGTATCTATATAAATACTCAACAAGATGAGTATAAAATTCTTGATACTCGGCGTAAATTAAAAATTTCGAATAATAGTTTATTCCCACCTATTATTCACGAACGATAAATTATTCTCAACTTCAACTACTTCAAATTTGCCGGCATCGCCGGGTTTGGCCTTTCGAAGGAGGACTCAATGGCATACTTTGCATTGCTCGGCGAGAGTAAGAGGGAAATTTATTTTTCGATCGGGGCGGATTGTTGATACGACGTACGTACACACTCGTACACGGGGTTACGTTGGACGAAACGCGAAAAATCGGGTATGCCTGGCACACGGTTGGGCGGAAAGTGGTAATGCTAACCAGATTAGCTTTTTCTCTTAGAGGATTTGAGAAACAGCAGACACGGTGCACCGACGTGTTTGTTATCTTTATGCGCGGATCGCATCGGAAACGCGCGCGCCACGGCGCGTCATATTCTCTTGCATGGAAAACGCGCGGAAACGGCGCGGCGTAAATCTGGACGAGTTACAAGCTCGTGGAAGATATGATGCAGAATTGCTGGTTGCTGTAAAGACAAACAAAAGGAACCACGGAACCTGGAAACCGGGGGGGAGGGGGGGGAGATGTGGACGGGGAAGCGTTCCAATTATGTATTCGTTCCGAGTTAAGAAAAGGAAGTTGGACGCTCGACTCGATGGTTTCGCTTAAGAAAATTACCATTCCTCGCCAATTTAACTCTTTCGTGGCTACCGATTCAAATTTTGAGACGTTTATGGACGAAATATTCGACCAATTGTACGCTATTAAAAATTTGAAATAATAAAAATTCGGTTCAGAATAATTAAGAAAATCATTTCGCATAAAGTAGGTAAATAGGTAAATTTATTGTTAGATATCAGAGAAATCAACTTCTCTCATTGATGAAGAACGGTCGAAATATCAAAAATAAAATATGGAATACGAAACTCTCGCGTCGAATCAACAGTTACGTTACCGTTGTATCCGAAAGATGGTGCAAAGATCGGGAGAGAAAATATCAGAGGAATTTACTCGGCAAACAGAAAGTCGATCGATTAGGATTCCCATCGGGTTAATTAACCGGTCTATTAGACCGATGGTTTTCTCGTTCCGTCGATCAAAAGCGTCGGTCGAATTGGACACGCGTCACTTTCGAGGTGATCCCCGCCGACAACGATTTTCACTTATGCTTTTTCTTCCATGCTTTTTTGCGCCCCACTCGTGGCTCGGCCGCGAGTATTGGTTTACACGAGTTCCTGAGTTCGGTGGTCCCGGGAATTAAATTTCATCGTTGTATAAACAACCGAGGAGCAGACGAGAGGCATACGGAATCCGTAGAGACTTCCTTCGGGTTAATCCGATCGGATGATACCGTGCCTCGATGCGTACTCGTCGTTTCTTTCACGCGATAAAAATAGGTTGGGAACACGGCGTTTCCTCGTTCGGACACGATTGCTCCTCCATTTCAACGGGAACGAAAGCTTTAATCGCGTTCCAATCGTTGTTCCAAGCGAGATCAACCTTTTAATGGCAGGTATGCATATCAATTATGCTTAGGCTTAATCAATCAAAGGTGTCGTTGAACTTGAGATCTTGAACTTGAGGATGTTTGTGGAAAAAAAAATTTTTCTAATTATACGAGAATATGAGATCATGAATGGGATTGTTGTTAATCGTGGATTATTCGGGGAGTAGTTCGCAAGAATTTGCGTATTTATTAATTATTCCGTTTGTTTTTAACGCTTTGTTAACAGATAAATGCGTGTTCTTTTTTTCTTTTTCGAAACAGAAAAATTTTGCAATGAAACGATTTCTTTCGAATCTTTCTTGAACGTTCTTTCAAACTTTTTATCACCAGAACGTTCGAATTTCGAAGTTAGCAAAGCAAATATATCTTTTTTTTTTTATTGTATTTTGCATCTGTTCTTAAAATTCAAAATCAAACATGCCTGACTGAAAAAGAAATGATCGAATTTGAAAGTGGTATCTATGTTAAGAAATCATCAAAGCGATACAAATTCTAAATATTCGCCAACCTAACCTAATTGCATACGAATGCAAAGAAATAACTGTCTCGAATTGTCTCTATGCACTTTCGAAGTTTATTCATGTGTACGTCTCGGTTAATTATATTTATATTCGCGATAACATTCATTTTCGTACAACATTGTCTAAAATGTGTCGTCAAATTCCAGACGCATTGAATTTAATGATGAAACAGGTGATCGTGATCTCACATCGCGCCACAATAACGCCAATCGTTATCAGATTCTCGTCTGTTTTTCTTATCGATTCGACAAATATTACAAATAATCTTATTCTTATGTATCGATTGTTACGTGTTACATTAAAAATGATTAATAATCTTTGAACCCATTGCCTATCCACTAACCTAATTTCTATCTCTGAGTTAACCTATAATCGAACAAAGTAACATTAACCTTCAAATGGAGATTTCAATTTCCAACATTGAAAATCCAAACTGAATTTCTCTAAATTAAACACATTACTTCTAAGATTAGATTATAAATTCAAAGTAACATTCCAGCACTAACCTTCAAAACGTGATATCTATGTTAACCACATTACTCGTAAGACAAGTATAAAATCCAACTAACATTCTAATACCAACCTTCAAATTTCCAGCATTGAAAACGTGATCCAAACGTAATTTCTTTATGTTAAGTACATTACTTGTAAGATAAATATAAATTCCAACACTAATCTTCGAACGGAGATTTCAATTTCCAATATTGAAAACGTTAACCACACCGTATATCGAATTAAGCACTGCAAGACGAGTATAAAAGCGACAATTTAATAGCATTAACTTTCAAACGAAGATTGAATTGGAAAGGATGAAAAACGCGAGTCTAAGCGGACACGTCGCGAAACATTTACAGAAGGCAGCACTGTGCAATGTATACTTTTTTCCTCCTCGCGAACAGCGTGCGTCATAAAGAAAATGTAGTACTTTCCTTGGCGAGGACGTGACGCAACGTGGCGGCGAGGCCACGAAATTCCGAGTTTATTGTTTCTGCCGGGCAAAAAAGAGCCCCGGCCATATTCACCGTCGGCCGATCGTATGGGATAGGTCATGGCGGTGGTTTATTTGGAAAGACCTCGAAATTTCTTAAACACCTCGTCGAGAGAGGTGCTTGTCGACGACTCAACGCGAAAACGAGGATAGAAATTATTATCGTTTTTATCGTCTTATCCCCGATCCTTCGTCCCAAACTTTTTTTTACATTTGTAACTTGCTCGAATTATAATATAACCGTAAATCTATCTCGTGTTTGAGAATTTTTTCTTTTTTTTTTTTTTTTTTTTGAATTCTTCTTTCTAAATTCAATATTTTCGATAGATTCGAAAAAACTCGCCGTTATTCCCTGCCACTATTTACACTATGCACGTTCAAATAACGTTAACGGTCGGTAAAATGTCTGGAAAATTCGATATTGAAAATATTATTGTGCAAAAAAAAAAGAAAAAAAAATTATAATATTTATATGAAATATTTTTCATTATCGATATTTTTTCGAAGAAGTATTGAAGTACACGTGTTGAGAAATCAAATCGAATAATTCCACTTTTAGTAAATTTCTCTAGTTTTATTAGCCGGATAATCGTGATTCAGTGGTTGAATATTTATATCATCTTAAAAAGAGATGTGTAATTTATTTCTAAAAGATTATTATCATAAAAAATTCGTAAATATTCGTAACTCCTGAAGATTATTTGAAAAAATAATACCTATAATTTGGGAAGAAATGGAAGAATCTAAATAACGATTTCTTTCTTCTTCTTTTAAAATATTGTCACGCAATATTCTTATACACGTGTTGTTGTTACTTGACAATTACATTTGAATTATTCTCGTAATTGCAAGTTAGTCACTTCCAGTGATACGCAGGGAATGTCACATCTTTTCGTCTTTAACAATGACGAAGAAAAAACCGCCACCATCTTATCAAATGGATTAACCGTTGGAGAAATTGGCTACGGCGAGTGACGACGAATTTAGATAGAACGCAAGCAAAAGACAATTAAACTTTGGCCGAAAGTTCGAAAGCGTTCCCCGTGTAGCCTCGAGGATAGCGACGGGGGAGGGAAGGGACCGAATCGAAACACCTAGAGCGAACGTCGTTTCATTTAAATGAAAATTAGACGTCGGGTCCGTGTCATCGATTTTTCCTTTGTGAAATTCGCGCGTATGTGCGAGGAAACGAAAAAGAAAAAGAGAAAATCAAGAACGATAAAGTCATTTTAAAAATAATATAATGATCTAGAACTAACTTGCTTAAATTAGATAATTTTATATCTCACGTATTTCTTCTTCATTCTTCACTATCGATTCTTCGAAATTATTTAAATAAAATATTATTCGAATAAAACGATACCGGCTGATAAATATTTTCATAACGTTTAAAACAAAAATGCAGGTATGCAAGTATACCTACACGTAGATTCGTAGAATCTTATAAAAATATATAACGAGTGGTGTTTATACGAAAAATATTTACGTATCATGTGTGGAATAGATGTACTAACAAAATTTTAATGAAAATTATGATTTAAGATATATATATATATATATCCGTAGAACGTAAAACTCGAAGATTATCGATTTTTACCAACAGAGTTACTTTTTGATTAAAAAATTATAATTCGAATATCTTTTCGCGAGCGACAATGAATTTAAAATTAGTAATATTACTTTCTTTTACGATCGTCGCAAACATTCGTGTTGCTCGTCGTCGGCTAAATTATGGGAACCAATGCCAGACAATTTTTATCAAGGATCTGATAAATCATTGTATGAAATGTTGTCTTAAGATAACATTCCTGTTTGTTGTCTCGAAGGCTTCCGCAATTTGCGAATTTTGCAATTACATTCTTAACCTGCAGACTGTCTGCAAAAGATTCTCAAGATCGTTATATAAGTATATATATATAAAAATTCTTTATACGTATTATACGTATTTCTATTACGTTTTCGCTACTTTATTTTTATATAATTTTAATCATGGTTTTAAATTTTATCTATATGGAATAATCTATAAAACCGTATACAATCGTATTCACTTGTAGCAAGTATTATTACGAAACGAAAAGTGGTCGTAATTGGTTAGGAAACATCGAAGTAAAAAACTCTTGGTTACCGTTCGATCTATCGATTAGTTTGAAAAATTGTCGCGGATGGCGCACGTGACGTGTCGTGAAACGCATTCGCGGAACTAGGAAACGAAAAAGTGGAACATCACGCCGATCGAAGATATTTTGAGAACCTGGATAGAAGTTTGGGAGAGGGGGAGGAAGAGGAGAAGGAGGATTCGTGAGGAGCAGTAGAAACGCTAAGATGGAAGCCGAGGTGTCCTCTCGAGTGTTTTCGCAAGACTGGAGTCGAACCCTTGGAAAAACAGACGCCAAATTGAATCCCTCGTCTATAAGAACGTGATGTCTCTCCCTTATCTATATAACTCTACCACTCAAGAGCCTTTTCCTCCGGGGTTTCTGCAGTTTCTTCGTCAACGGATTACACACCTATCTGTATTTCTCGAGTAAGAAGTGTCGTCGCGTCTTTGAGGACGAACCTCAATGAAATACACACAACTTCCATTCCTTACGACGCAGTCGAGAGCATTGCAACGATAGGATCGATAAAATTATCAGTTTCAAGATTTGAGTAAACGTACTTTTGATTATTTAGAAATCCTTTCTTATTTCGAAGAAAAAAAAAAAGTATTCGTTCGTGATAGATCTTGATTAGATATCAAGATATCGATTTTTGATACGAATATTCCAAAATTGATTGAAAAAAATATAAGGCGTTCGAATAATTTAAAATATTTACAAGATATCGAAAGACAAGTGACGGAGGACAATGATTAAGATAATGATTATTAATATATTTGAAACGATCGTTACCACTAGTTGCGAATCTCCGATGACTAGTACGAAATTTTTCACTCTGTTCTCCGTAAACGTACACTGTCAAATGTTCCATGAGGTAAGAACGCGAATCGATCAGGATCAAAGCACCACGTGGTCGTCGGTATTTTTTCACTTCTAAATTTTCCGTAATTCTGCGACATCCTTCCCGCGACTACAGGATAGGAAACAGCGCTCAAAATTGTTGAAACTTTTCAAAAGAGGAAGAAAAGAATTCGGCGAAATCCACGAGCAAGTTTCCAATCTACCGTCAAATTCGTTAATTTGACAGTACCGGGGAAAAGTATCCGACGGCCGTGAAGTCGCGCGCGGAAAAATTTCGCGTGTGTTCTCACACCACACAGGGCGATGCTCATTGTCTCGCTTTTGTTGCGTCGGCCCTGCGCGAGCTACGAGGGCGTGACTAGGTTAGGACCGTCGCTCGATCCTTAGCAACGTAGCCGCAGAGGCGTCCACGCTTCTCCCTTTAATACCGACCTTCCTATTGGCCGGCGCTCGTAGGTGGAGTCACATGATCGCGCTCGACCAATCACGTGGCTCGTTGGATAATAGGCGGCAGGCCGTGACAGCGTTCTCGTGATTTTTCGAAGCGAAGCGCCACGCACGGGTCGCGCAGCCGTGCTGGCCGACACTGAACACTTCGCTTGCTCGCGAGGCCGAGGCCCCAGTGTGTTTTTACTCGGGGTTGAGTAAACTCCGACCTGTTGTGTATCATAATACGCGTGCACGCGGGTTTACGGGTTAGCCTCGCATCGACCACTGGATGCACCCTTGTCTCGCACCACGCCGCGCCTGTCTTCCCCGATCGACGAGACTAACTTGCACAGAGTAGAGAGATATTCCGAAGCGTCAACAAAACACCGTTTAAACCGGTAACGAGTAAACGAACCACCGTCTCCCGCCGACGGAATTGATAATTTTCGCCGACCGTCTATCGAATTGATTGGTTACACGATGCCGTTCGACCGTATCGATTATTAAGTGAGTGACTACCGTCCGCATCGATCGGTCGATCGATCGATCGATCGATACCGAGAAATTTTTTTCCAATCCCATCTCCATAGTGTATATATATCCCTCGTAATCGCGGATTCTCGACGCTCGCCTGTGTGTGACAACAAAGTGTGTAAATTGAATTATTTCTTAAAGTGACTGATCGAAATCAGTGAGTGAAAACTCGACGATCGAGAAAATTGATGATCCATATTTCTAGAGAAATATCATGTACAATAAAATAAAATGTCGATAACAAGAATGTCGAAACTGTTCTGAAGATTGTTCGTACGTTGGTTCGAACAGTGATCCGAGAAATTTTGTTTAAATTGACGGGTAACAGGTGGCGCGATCGATCTAGAAAATTCTAGGCGAGTCTAGTCCAATCTAAAAGATGCATACGCTATTTAGCGAGCAGAATGCGTATTACAGGCATGCAACGGCTGTTCCCGTTGGGATGGGGACCCCGTCGTATCCCGGGGTGGGCGCGGCGCCTGGATATTACGAACAATATCGTTACGGCGGGTACGCGACGGCGGCAGGTTACCCAGTCTCGGGTATAACCCAGCAACATATCCATCATCCCGGTAAAGACATGGTGAAACCCCCGTACTCGTACATAGCTCTGATCGCGATGGCGATACAAAACGCGCCCGACAAGAAGATCACTCTGAACGGTATCTACCAGTTTATCATGGAACGTTTCCCTTATTACCGCGAGAACAAGCAGGGATGGCAGAACTCGATCAGGCACAACCTCAGTTTGAACGAGTGTTTCGTGAAGGTGCCGAGGGACGACAAGAAACCCGGGAAGGGAAGCTATTGGTCGCTCGACCCGGACAGCTACAACATGTTCGACAACGGTTCCTATCTCAGGCGTCGTAGACGGTTCAAGAAGAAGGACGCGTTGAAGGAAAAGGAGGAGGCGTTGAAGAGGCAAGGCCTGGTCGTGGCCGAGAAGCAACGTAGCCAGGAGGAGACGAAGCCGAGCAACATAGTGATACCGCCGCCGTCGGACACGTCGGCCAAGAAGTTGGGCACCTTGGAGACGACGCTGTGCAAGCCGAAGAGAGAGCCCGTGAACGACACGGGGAGCCACTGTATGGCCGTGCAGGCCAAGTACGGCCTCCACAGTCCTATTCAAGACACGAAAACGGCAGTGACGACGACGACGGCCGTCGCTGTGCCCGGGCAAAGTGTCATCCAGACGGCCCTCGGCCACCAAGTGCATCAAGCTCATCAGGTCCACCAGGATGCCGGTATCCAGGACGTGTCCTCGATGGGCCTGGATCCGACCAGTTTCAGCGTGGACGCTTTAATGACGAGCCGGGAGAACAGCGCCGCTCTGATGACCAGGGAGAACCAGCATCACACGCATCATCCCCACGGACTTCAACATCCTCACCCTCACTCGCACTCGATCATGACGAGCAGAGAGTCGATGGGCGCTGGGGTGGTGTCGAGAGATCACTTGCCGTCCGTTTGCACGGCCACGACCACGACGACGGCCGCTGTCGCGGCAATGATGGCGACCACCGGATACGGCCACACGAGCTCCGTGTCCAGGAGCAACGGCTCGCCGCCCGGAACCATGTACGCGCCTTACTGCACGCCCACACCTGGTTACATAATGGATCACGCGGAATACAATTCGAGAAATCACAACAATACGGCGGGCCACTCGCAGTGGTATCAGGAGGCGGCCAGCCCTGACGCCGCCGCCATTTATCAGGATACCCAATCGCCAAGCTGTCAACTTTACAGGTAAGGGGGATGTACGCGATTATGTACACATACGTCCTCTCCTTTTTTTCACGAGACGCTTTCGCGTAATTGTAATTAATCAACGGTTGAATATGGAGAGGGAGCGAAACGCCTGTTTCTCGTAATTGGTTGGAATTTTGAAATCGAAATCCGTATCGGGTCGTTATTGGGAATTTACATTCGTGAAAAATATCGACACGTTCCAGATCCAGCCCACCAACGCCGCTCTCGTCGAGTGCAGCCCCGTCTCCACCCTTGTACCACCGTTACTATCAAGACTGTAACACCGTCAACACCAGCGGCAATCTACCCATCACGTTGCACAAATACTGAGAATACCGAAATTCAAGGCCTCATCACCGGGGCCTTGAAGAGCATCACACCGATCACTACGACCCGAGCTTGGTTTACGTGAAGCAAGAGTGGATCCCCTGCACGGAAGACCTCGCCAAAGAATGGAATTAGATAAGTCTGGAAATCCATGATGGAACGGGGCGAAAGTAAACGATAATTCGAGAAAACTGGATTCGCGGAGGGAAAAAAAAAAAAAAAAGAAACTGCACGATACGTAATTGTAAATATTTTATCCTTCGCGTAAAAAAAAAAGAATGATCGCGAATGTTACACGTAGCTGCTCGTTGTAGGTGCGGAGATGAATATTAACGAATAATAGGGGAAAAATTATTTTAGGGATTCTCGCCACGAGGTAAATATATACATTTGCCCCGAATTGTTCGAATAATTCAACGTTCAACAGCGTTCAATTTCTACTTCGATTTTAGTGTTTAGCCGAGTGAAAATAGTTTGACGCATTTTATACTTTATCGAATCTTATCCCGATACTACAATTCTATATCGATCGAGATACCGAAGCAAGAAACGAAAGGTATCGGCAACGGTGCGTTGTCGCATGCCAACTCGAGTTACCGACTGATACTTGACATTTCGGAGAATGATTATCGCGATCACGTTATATGCTTTTTCAAACGTAAAAAAACCAAATACACGTGCGCTACTTCAGCCTAAGGAGTTCACGGATCGACGCATAACCTCGAATTGGTCGCGCTCCAGACCGTGATAATTTCTTTTTTTTTTTTTTTCTTTTTTCTGTCATTTCTTTCTACGACCCGCGAACGAACGAACGAACGAACGAACATCTTTTTTTCTTTTTCTTTAAACTTCTCTTTTAAACCTCTTTCCTTCCGTTACACGAAAGATTTAATAGAAGGAGCACTATAAATAAATCGGTGATATTGGAAAACATTAGATCGACGCGTTGATGCATTCGGTTTGTGATCAATTTTATCGCATACAGAGTCATTCATTAATGAATCGGAAGCTTGTATGGCGCGAGACGTATCCTAAAACCAGCTGTGAATATCAATGATGATGGTCGTCACCTGAGCAAACAAAGGCAGGTCTCTTTCCTGATCTACGGTAATTTTGACCGGTTCGAAATTTCTTTTTTCGCTATGATCGTATTTGCATGGAGATACGCAGTGGCTCCTATATACGGTGCAACTGTGCAAACTTGCAACGAATTGATCAGACGGAAAAAAAAATATTTCGGGAAATGGGCGTCCTTGCCCGATTCGATGCGAAGTCGAATCTCTATGGATGCTGGTACATGCAAAAACGGATTTCACAAAATGAAAAATATTACACAAAATGGTGTTCAATGCTGCTACAATATTGATATACGATTTTCAATAATTTTTCTTTTATAACGTTTCAAAAATTCATTACTCGCTGTTTACGGTACATTTGAATATCTGAACTGAATTCAAGTCGAGATTAATTCACTTAGAATTTTTAACTTTAAATTAAATATTAGTGTTTCAAAAATCGAATAATAGTGCTTCGATGAAGTTCAATCATTATAATTTGATTTCGAACTAATATTTCATTTATCAATCTTCCTTAATCTCGGATACCAATATTGGGCTGAGAGTTGATTGTGTATTATTACGCTTGATATAAATAATTATTTTATTATTAATTATCATCATAATTATTTACGAAATTTCATTAAGAATTTAAACGTAAAGAAAATCACGTCGACAATTCGTAGAAATCGCATTGAACATTTTTGCGACAAAAAGAGGTTAGTACAATTAGTGGAAGCGACGTTGTAAATTATATCAAGTAATCAAAATACATGTTTTAAAAATCAGAAACAATAATTCATAGACATATAGGGGGAGAGATACAAATTGTTTTGTTTTTTTTTTTTTTTCTAAAACATGTCAACTGTACATACACTATTCAAAAATATAATTTGCATTTTCACAAGCTTTAAAATGTATCGATTAATATCCCGGTTTAAAATATTTAATCTGTTTCCACTAATTGCACGTTTGAAACGATAAAACTTTTCCTAATTAAATCAGCGGAACGAGACATACGGCGGTGATAAAATTTGTTTGTAAAAAGTGATATATGATCGTTTCCTTGTGCGTGAGGGATTGCGTGTCTCGATTTTTGTGCATTTATTCGCGTAACGTCATTCCTTGTAAACCGATGCGCGCGATTCGGCTGCACGAGATTGGTCGTTCAACGAATATATATATATATATATTATATGAGAAAACGGATAATGTGAATAATTCACGATTAAAACGGAATCGTATCGTAGATAGATCTCTGCGTGTATATTATTAAAAAAAAAAAGAGTATATATATATATATATAGATATAATAGATTGTATAGATAAAACTATATATGTATAAATAGACAGATCTATATATACAGAAACATATTGATATTACGATTAGTAATAATAATCGCAAACTTATTAACGTAGGATGAGTCGATGCGAATACGAAACCTTACGAAATAAACGTAATGAATCGAAACGAGAACACAGTGTTGTTTCTTCGAGATATATATCTTTGCATGAATTTTCGATTTATCCAATTCTTTTTCTTTTTTTTTTCCCCCTCCCTGCTCCACAAATTTCGACAATACCGACACACAACCGACACTTGTAAAACTATTATTATGGCTCAACGGTTTAAAATGTTTATTGATATTACGGGAAGAGAGGAGCTTCGAAAAAAAAAATATTTCGTTACAATTTTCTTTCTTTTTACTTTGTTCTCGTTCTTTTTTTCTCTTTTTTTTTTTTTTCAACAACAAAACCGGCTACTTACAAAAGTATACTCGTACAGGTACGAACACAAACGGTATAAACACCTGCGAAAACAACACGGCCGTTTAATTACCCGCGGCATCGATCAAAATTAATTCCGTTATCGCGTGGAAAAAATTTCCTCTCTTGAAAAAAATACATTTTATTCCGCCCGTAATGGCGCGACAGGTTGGAAACGCGAAAATATAAAAGAGAAGAAAGTTAAAAAAAAAAAAAAAAAGAAAAAGAAAACAAACAATCATTTGAATCGGATTAATAAAACGAACGATTTTACGGCGTAAAAAAAAAAAAAAGCGGACGGGATATAAAAGCAGCGCATCGTCGAGATCGCGATAACAATAATACAAAAAGCTTGAACCCGTTTAAAAGCTTCAAGAAATTTTCAAACAGACTAGACGCTTCGATTCCCCGTTCATGAGCTGCATTCGAGCGGCACTTTGTTACATCTCTTCGAACAGAGATCGATCCTGATTATATTTCTAGTCGCGATCTGCGAAACGTTATTTCTCCGCGAACCGTATCGACGTGGGCGATAATGGAAAGGTAAGAATATCTTGCAACATTCGCCCGGCTCTGTTCATTCCGGATATTTGAACGATCGAACGACATCGGAAACTGCGTAATTTCAATGGAATTTTCTTTGCAACGATCACAACGCTGAATGTACTGACATTAAAGTATATGATTCATAGAAATTTTTCAAAAAAAACATCAAATTTCAATGTTGATACTTATATATATATATATAAATTATTACATATTCGTTAGACTACATGATTATATAAAATATAAAGAAGACATATTCAATTATTAAAGATATTGAAAATAATTCATTATTAAATTATATAATTGACGAATATCTTTTGAAGAAGATCAAAACTTAATATTCCTTTTGATATGGATATATTATGACAATTATCAATAAACAATTATTTCTTTATTAAAATAACGCGAGATTATATTTAAAGTATATTCGAGAGATTTATTTATAATTAATTTTTACTTGTTAAAATATGAGAGAAAATTTCATGACCAACAAAACAACATTATGATTTTGTAACGAGTAAAGTTTCGTTCAGTTGTTCGATGGTTCTCGCTCGAGGCAGTATTTAACTGCATCTGCCGAAACACGTGCTCCGGATAAAGCCAGGCTTTAGAACGTCCTGTGCCGCCAATCCGTTACTTCGCCGAAAGATAGAGAATATACCTATCGACCAGTTAGCAGAATCCCTTCGAGCACGCGTCAGTCTATTCCGTTCTAGCCGCCTTAGGGTCTCCGGTTTATGGAAAATCCAGGATCGAGAATCTCCTGGAAGGTAAACGTGTCTTGTTCCAATATGCACATTGCGCGCACATTTTCATTGATTATTGTTCGAACGTCTGTCTAATTTGAAAACGAGAAAATTCAAATACGTATGAAAATAATATGTATTTTTTTAATTAAAATTGTTTAAAAAATTGTATATAATAATGCAAAGTCAATTAAATTAACGAGAAACTATGGAGAAGTTTATTAATTGCTTGTATAAGCCACTTTATCAAAGGCGGAATCGAATTAGCGATCGACGGGCAAAAGTGACGAACGTCAGAAGTGGTATTTGTACGGAATGTAAACTCTCGTGATGGCGGCCCGGCATTAGCCTCTAAACCGAGCAAACACGCGGTTCCGCAACCGAGTCAGACTGGGGCAATTTTAGAGCGACTGAACTCGAGGGTGCAAAAGTCATCGAGCCCTCGATCTCTATCTCTATGGCAAACACTTAAAATTATTCACCCTACAGCGTGCAAATACGCGATGAAAAATGTGCGATCCCTTCGTTCAATTCTTAACCTAAATAATCTTCGTACCTTATTATGAAGCGTCTGAATTGACAGGAAAAACCCACTTCTCACGAAATACTTGATTTCCGTTCAAATTCATCTTGATTTTCAAACCATAAAATTATCATTGGCGGTAAAAAACTTTTATTATTGATAATTATTGAAAATATTGTCAATAAAAAATATTCTATTCTTGACTACACTTACTATTAGAACGAACTCAATACTATCTAACCTAATCACGTGGATAAGTCACGTGACTCATTGCCGGTAAGAAGAGTACGGTTTAACCGACTAATCATATTATAAGAAACGTAGTTACGAAAAAGTTTCGCTTTTAACAGGAATCTTCATCGTAAAAACAGTTGAAAAGTTTGATGGCATCGAGACTACGTTCCCACGTGTGGCGTAAACATTGCGTCGTTGGAAAAACCATGGATGAACGACGATTATTTCGGTGATGGAAACGCTAGTCGCACGCTCAAGCTGCAACGTTTTCTTGCTTTCATTTTGTTCTCTTTTTTCCATCCTTTCCCCCTCCCCCCTCCCCATCTATCGTTTCATTTTTTTTTTGTTTCTCGCGCGTAACCGTTGCGGCGGAATTAGCGGTTCCATGCAATCATCAATTTCAAACAAGTGAACGAAAGAGAAAAAAAGTTTGGCCGTCGGCTTACTTAAACAAACAGTACGCTCTACGAAATGGACGAAGAGAGAAAGAGAATCGTACAGCGTAAATCTTCTTCGTTTCCGACTTACGTAAAGGCGTTTTTTTCTAAGTAACCCAACAATGAGATACATACTGGCCAGCGAAAGTTTATGCAAAGCGAAAAACTACAAAAAAAAAAAAGGATCATGAGTTGAAACCAATAACGATTTCTTGTCTTTCTTCTAATAAACACTAAAGAAAATTTGTTTTTATTGATAAACTTTAAACGGTTTATAAAAAAAGAAAAAGATGTTACGTTTGGAATACGAGGTACGTTAACCTTTTTTTATCAATAAACCATTATAAAAATTCCTATAAAATACAGCAGATTTGAATTATAATATGACTTATCCTTATTATATAAGATATTATTAATCAGTTATAATAAGAAAATCAAGAATTTCTTAAATCACTCGAATCAAAATTTTTCCTATTATTGTTTCTATAATATATTGCTAGATGAATTTCCCTAAAACAATCTAGAAGCCTACAATAACATCGGTATGTTTTTAAGGACTAATGAATCTACTATCATTGTTATATAATTATTATCGTAATATAGGTACTACATACAAATATAACTTTCATTTAGAAATTTCCATTGAAAAAAAAAAAGAAATAGATGTGTAACACATAAAGATACACATCGTTAGTAATTCAACAAATATTTTTGACGTAAAAATCCGAGTGAAGGAAGCAAGCGCAGAGACAAGGGTGAAAAGAGAAGAACGTACCGCGAATCGAAGAGAGAAACGTGGAAGAGAAAGGGGGCTTCGCCATCGTCTGCTCGTTCAGGGGAAAGACGACAGGTG
This sequence comes from Apis florea, assembly GCF_048593485.1. Taxonomy (NCBI): domain Eukaryota; kingdom Metazoa; phylum Arthropoda; class Insecta; order Hymenoptera; family Apidae; genus Apis; species Apis florea. The sequence goes on along the minus strand of NW_028256714.1, from coordinate 821,264 downwards.
TGCGTTTCCCAGAGACCCGCGGCAAAACGCGAAACTGGAATCGCTGCTGGAGTGCCGTGACCTAACCTCGATACACGTAGTCGGCTTCTATCGTCGTAGTCGTTGCTCCTTCTCTCTCTCTCTCTCTCTTCATTCGTTCTACTTGTAAAATTTATCTCGCTCCTTATGAATGATTATGATTATGAGTTTCTGGCATAGATGTGAAGAAACATAAAATTTAAGAAAAAATCCTAATGTAATAAAAACTTAAAATTGTTCAGATACCTTGATTCCTTGTTGTGAAATTTTCTTCGAACTTTAGAACCACGTAAATTGCAATAGAGATTTTAGAATTGAATTTCGATCAGAAATCTTATGAAGTCTTGCGAAATTTTTCACATCTTATTAAATAGAAAAATTTATGGCTAGAAATTATAAAAATTGATAATATTTCTTTTAGAAAGATAGTCAAATAAAATGATAGCTCCTCGAAGTTTGGAACAATGGCAAGTTGAAACAGACCAGAGGTGCCATTAAAACAAACTTTCACGGAAACGAACGAAATTCACCATTTCGTTGTATCCTGACAAATGGACAGGGTCACACGGAAGCAAAAGGGAATGTATGTGAAAACAGAAAGCAAGAAAAAAACGAACGAAAGAGTCTGGTTGAGCGTGATGGTGGATAAATAGAATTTCATTTACATCTAACACACTGATGCAATCCGAGCAAAGGGTAAAAGGAAAAACTGCTCGCAGATAACGGGGAAGAATCGGGGGAAAAAGAACGGAATGGACATGAGAAACGAACAGGAGCCAATTAAAATTGGCAATTACAAACGTACGACGAAGTTACAATATTTCGAATCATCTCTATTTTTATCCCTCTCTTGATTTTTCTTTTCCTTGCAAATTTGCTTGCCTTTTCTTTCAAATGGGAGAAAAAGAACACAAAGGAGGAATGAAATTTAAAAAAATCGAAATATAAGGAAAAATGGAGGGACAAATAGAAATTGGTACGAGTCGGCGTGAAGAACGAAGGTCTGTTGCTATCCAATGGAATCTGTAGGAACAAATCGATAGCCATTGAATGTAGCACATCGTCTTGTCACGACCACCATTGTGAAAATCGTTTGAAAGCGATTTTATCGGCGTACGATTGCCCAAACTTATTATAAATATCTCTATTGAAAAAAAATATGTCAAATGTGACCAGTTCGTTGAAACGTGCTACTATAACTATTACTGAATGTTTAGATTAAATTTTAATATTGTCTTTAAATTACTATCGTATAATAATAGTAATCATTAATCTTTCCGAGTCAACTTGTGTTTTACAACATTCTTTTTAATGACTTCTTTCATATTGATTTTAGGTAAAAAAAAAAAAACTAACAATTGAATATTAAATGTGAATATTAAATTAGCTTGAAATTAAAATTTTTATCTGATAGATTATTATTCTATCATTCAATCAGAGATAAATTTTTTTATTATTTTTGGTTTCAAAACGTTCCAATCTCAATATCATTTTATTCAATAAATGGAATATCTCTTGTCAAAAATTTCTAAACAATTGGAGATTGGAACGTAATGATCATTGTATGGATATCTGTGTAGATGAGGTCACACTTAATCGTGGTTTAATTCGAAATAAAGTAAACAATGGTGCCAGTCGAAAATGCAAACGTCATTATGACGTTAAATGCTAAATCGGTTGTGCGAAACGTTCCCAGGAACACATAGGTAGGCACATTTACACATCGTTGGTATGCAACAATTTGCTCATTTTCGCCAGTAATTTCGAATTTAATTGGCACATCTACCAATGCACCAAGGAACATCAATGTATCGATGTCTCTGCCGGTTTCCATCCCTTCCGCGCATCTATCTTCTTCGTCCATAACATTGTTCCCCGAGGCTATCCTAACGCGTGACACGTTATTATAGCATGGTAATTCGAATTTAAAATAGGCAATTAATTAACGTATACCGACCGATCCTTGTCGCTCGCGATACAACTTCATCGAATGATGCTGTGCTCGTGAATACTTTATATTTGTTTCCTGCGTTGTTTACAAAGTTGGAACACCATGGGGAACGAAATAATTCCTCTGATATCATGATTTTCACATTTGTCAGAAATGAGCGTTTTCATTTCGTTTTTCGGCTCATTATTCCATATATTTCCGTTCTTTCTATGCTGTAAACATAATAAATCATTAAAGTCACATATTTTCTCTTATTTAATCTTTTGTCAAATATCATAAAATATAAAAACAAAAATTATAATATTATTAATTTGTTTAATATTTTTTCTGATTATACGCGATACGAATATAATTACACATCTTTTACTATCTTCCATTTTATTAACGCATCGGTACATGTGGTTTCCTTAATCATAATCTTTTTTTATGCTCCTTCCACTTCCCAAAGTGAAAACGTACTACGGAAGATGGTTCGTTTCTTGGGCCACCCGCAACGGGTGCACCAACGGGTCCCCATAATCTAGTCCCTGTACAACCCACGGTATGTTTACGAAATTACAGATGATAATGTAAGCATTTTTTCACGCTCTCTACGCGTGTGGGTTCACGTTCAATACGTACTGCGTTCGCGTATACGCGTCGCATCCCGCTTCGGGGCTAATTTTAGGGTGTTCAACCCCCGTACGGTACGTTGCCTGACACCGTGTCTGTTTACACGTATGTACGTCCCACGAAATTCTGACACCGAATGCCATTAAACCGTTCAAATTAACAAGGGATTCAGCTTCCTGGAATTACATCTTCGCTATAACCTCATCAGTAAATTGAATTCCTTTCTTTAAATCTCTGTCAATATATATTTAGATGAATATTAATTTGAAAATCAAAATTATATGTTGTAATTTGATAAAATACACAACCTCTAAGTGTCAACTGCAAATGAACATTCCATTTCATTGAATATATTACACACAAAAGGATTGCCATATGGGTTTACATCTTTAACATCATCCCAAAGAAATCTATCACATTTTGCCTGCTAAGCAATCCAAAGCAACCCATGAAACCGTAAACATTTCCGTTGTGTCGGCGTCTCTTTTTAGTCTTGATATTACGGCATTCACGGACGAGTACACTCGCCACGCGTGCATAATGGCGTGCAAGAGAACTGTAGACTCCAAATAGCATTAAGTCATTGCCGGTGGCCAGTGGTGCGCGTGATATCCCCCTGTCGCCTACCGATTGTATTGTTACGCGCCCATCGCGCGTATGTATTGTATGTGGATGCACCTTCAGACCCGTGGATACGATCCTCCCGGCCTAGAAAGATATACAATGAGAGCCAGACAATGAGCTGATTGTTTCGAGTTCGTGTTCCGATAGTTACGCCGTGTTTGTTCCCGTGAGAAGGTAACCACATCGTTGTTCGACTTACATTTTTTTTACGTCAGATTGAGTTATTACGCTTACACTGCAATTATCAATGATCGTAAAGAATTTTCTAACTTTTTTGTACTTTAATATCGATGTAATCTTATAAAAATAGAAAATTTCCTCGTCCATGTAATCTATTACATAAATAAGATTCTTTAACCATAGAAATAAAAACTATAGATAAACCGCGAAAAAATGACAATTCAAAATTAATTTGTCAAAAAACATAATAACGAATTTTTCCTTTGATCTATTTGATAAAAAAAATATATTAAATAACAATTAATTGAAAATGAATTGATACAAACAAGTTTCTCACTGTTCAAACACAATCCCCTGAAAAAGATCATCGTGCTGACAGTGGGGAAGCGAGTGTACATACTGCTACATTCACCGATTTCATGGTAAATCGAGCGTTTCTTAGCCATAGGATCTGGTGTGCCCTTACGCAAGCCCATTGTACACGAGTGCCTCCTGTGGTGTTACGGTAGAATGAGAACACAACGCGGATTGGTCCGCAGGTCGTCCTATCTTCAAAATAGCATTACCAGCGATCATAATAGCTCAACCGGTGTGTTGTTGATGTGGTATATAAGGAATTTGTGCTACGACGGGTAAACAAGAAAAGAAACGAATAAACTAGCAAACGTTTCTCTATCCATTAAGACGATACGTGGCAAAAGAGATTATATACGTTTATATTTTTCGACAACAAGAAACAAGAAGATATACGATTTGCTCAATGTAGATGTTCAGTGGATGCCTGTTTTCAAGCTGGAAATTTATTTTAATTTTGCATGTTATACGTCATAGGAAGATATTTTACGAACTGTGAATTACCCCGCGAATATTTTTTCAACAAAGCGAACATTAATACGAAACAGCAATAATCAACGATGTAAATTTATTATGTATTAATGTCTCGATGTGAAAATAAAAATAATCGAAACGAGGTTAGCGCAAATAAGCTTCTTGACTCGAGACGGTTATACTATCGAAAAGTGCTACACAGATAAGGGCCTTGATAGGGTGGTACAGGCGATGACGGTGATTTAATATTTTTCTTGTTATGAGTATAAGCTCACTAGTTTATTCTGAAAACAGTAGCCAAGCACTGCTTCGTGTCCTCGTGCAAAACCACCTGCTCGAATGAACAACTATCGCGGGTATCGTCACAATCTAGATCTTACTTATTTACTCATATATTTATTTGTTAAATTTTTTTCGGTTTTTCTATTATTTTTAATGTTTAGTAATTGATATCTTGTGCGCTGAAAAGTTAAATAATCTTTTTAACAACTCTGTTTGCATATTATATTTGCATCGTTTCATGTTTCATTTTTATCGTATCATTAATCGAAAATGATGTTCATATATGGATTCAAAGCAATTTGTTCATATAAATTTTATGTTATTGTGATAAAATAAATTTTTTAGGACACGATCATGAAAATAACATTTGGTTTTATACGAATTCCAGACGTAGTACATTTGTATTTAGTCCACAAACGTGACAGAGCAACAGAGAAAAGAAAAAAGCAAGTTCTATGCATTTACGTGATTATTTCGAGAAGTTAAGTCGCCGAGACGCATCCGCGTCACTGATGGATCTCACTAACGAGCACAACTGATGATTGACAAAATATTCTCAGTATGAGACCGAATGTAAATACTTAGTTCTGCATACAACAAATACATGCAGTTTCAAGTTTGTAATCATATAGAACAGAATCATTGATAGATATTACATTAATTTTTAAAATGAACATTTCAAATAATATTAAATCAAACTTTTAAAAATATTCTTTTTTTAAAAATTATTATCTTATTAATTCAAATTTCTTAATTTCTAATTAAATTTGATTTTTTAATTAGTTAAATTTTAATACTTAAACTAATGAATTTCTTTTTATTTTATTCTTTTAGTTAGAGTTAAGACGAAAAATTTTAAGAAATGGACAATAGAAAAAAGAAGTCAGCATTCTTCGCGCTCGGAAGGTGTTGAAGTAGGTATGCCAAGTTAAATATACGCGTAGGATGCACAGGCAGGACAAAAAGCACTTCCTCTTGTCTGACGAGTATACTTTGAAGACCGAACGTAGGCTTCAGTAAGCAGACAAAATAAGAATTTTTACTCCATACGAGAAAGCATTCTACTTTTTGAATTATTCTTTGTTCGTATTACTATAATTTTTTATTTATCCACATATTTTCTTATAAATATGCAAATATGTATAGTAAATATGTTATGCAAAACTTTATTATTAAAAAAATTAATATATGAACGTACTCTTTAATAGAAAGAAGTATCGAAATTTTTACACTACGACAATGGGACAGAAACATTCTCATGCTTGTGAGATCATGTACAATCTTCTTGAATGTAACCGTTTCTTGTTGATACTGGCAATGAGTTATGTTGACACAACGCAACCTGTTCTGGCTCCTCGTTGAATATTATGAACATATTATGACAGATATGCCATCCAAAGATCAAGAAAATTAGATAGCACGTGCTACTTTGAAGTAATAGTCGTTCTATGGTTCATGAAGCGAGCGACAAGCAATTATAAAAAGATCAATTTTGCGCAGAATTGGATAACGGATTTGACGAAGTCTATGTAAGTGTGATTCGCCGGTTTCTCTAACTGTGACGCTTGTTTAAATCTCAATTCCAACGTTTCATGCACTCGCTGAGGGCCAAGAGTCTCCACTAATAACTCGGATCAATGTGAATCTCCGTGTCGATCAAAATCAAAGATCTTCTTTGGAAAAGTCAATACGTCAACAAACAAGGCGTCAGTTGAATTTCGTCTGAACTTTGCACAAACACCGGAAAATCCCAATGTTAACTGATATCTCAGTAAGGCAGAACATATGGTGCATTCAATTGGACGTTAATCACAAACTTAAAACATTTAATTAGATTCAAAGATAATAATGTTTTAATTTAATATCTCGTTTGTATGAAAATATAAATTCACCGTGAAATTAAAATTATAGGGTTAAAGAGGTTGATGAAATTTATGAAGCCAGTGAGACACAAAACAAAAAATCGAGACGGCTTTTTGTCGAAATATTCGGCAATCTTTTGCAAACGGATTTGAGCTGTGGCCAATATTAGAGCAATAAAAAAGCTCATCGGACTACTGTGGCTTGTTTCAAAGCGACGGTAATGGGGCTTGAAAGCTGCCGGCTAGGAAAAGGAAGTAGAAGGAGAAAGGGGTGACGATAAGAGGAAAAAATCGGAGAAGAGACGAGAGACATTCGTCTTCGAAGGCGTTCAACCGTTTGATAGCGGAACCACCCAGCGTTAACATTGCTTACTTCTTTCAGTAAAAGAAATCGACTGCAACAGTCGGAAACCTTTATTGAAATGACAATCGTAAAAATTTGAATTTCTATGGATTGAAAGAATGTCATCTATGCAAATAAACATTGCATGATACATTAAATAAAATATTTTTTGAAAATACAATGAAATAAGATCGAAATTGTATCTTTTGAATTATTTAACAATAATAATTCTTTATACTTTTCTAGTTTGTTAAATTCAAATTTAAAAATTATTGAGACAAATGATTATGTTTATATAAATGAAATTTAATTTCTCGATTATTCTTAAGAGAGAAATTTAAAAAATAATACAGATTATAATCAAAAATTACTTTCGCTATTTTTTAACGCATAACAATTTATTCCTAGATGATACTTCTATGGAAACATTAATTTTTTTGCACATGTGCGTTGTGTAAAATGTAACTAACTATTTTTAAATAATCAGTTATAAAATGAGTGACAATTGACAAGCAAATATCGATTACAATATCACCTGACATTTTATACGGTTGAATAATCTTAATCATCGAGTATGAACGGACCCAATCATGAAAATTGACTAAGATTGTCATAATTAACAGCTGTTAAATTCCGAAAGATGAAACAGCGTGGTCGTTGAAAAGCCTTCGGTACGTATATGTATATGCTTGTGGTTCGAAAGACCCCACATCAGGCCCTCGGAAGGCATCAAACCTGTCGACGGTGGGTGGATGCGTTCCTGAAGACGAACGGCTTTTTTACGTGACGCCAGACGTTCCTTACGCCTCGTCAAGATGTCAACGACTTGACCGATGGATCAACGAAGAATTCTCGAAACGCTGTCTAGATCACGCTTTCGCATAAAATCATGTGATTGATCGGGATGCTTCGTGATCACGATAACGGGTATCGAATGACTTCTACGTGCCTCGTCACTATTTCTGGAAATTTATGATTCCCAAATGACATAAAAGTAGCCGAATAACAGTAACGAGAAACTTTTGCCGATAGTTTGGACCAAATACAAACTTGAATCAAATACGTAAGTGATTTCATTGAATTATTCAATTTCTTCAATTCAGTAAAAGAAATATATTATTATTATATTATGTGATTTTACACAGCATATGAAGGTATATTAATGTATTTCAACCTTAAGGATCGCAAAGAATGCTGGGAAGCACACTAAAGTCAAGATACAACCAATCATCGCCGTTAATCGAATCAGTCGACATTCTTCCCTCGTAAGATCGCATTGTTTACGGGACATGGTCGTGTCACCTCGTCTCAGAATGAGATCGCATAAATAACTCCTATGGAACCTCTTCCTCGGTGCTAGTCATCCAAGAGGCTCATTGTGAGAGCCACATCGAATTTCTTTCTCCTTCTCCTTTCGTCCCAACCACCTTCCTTGCCATCCGTCCCCACCAAGTATATAGCCAGGAATCCTGCCTGTATGTGTCACTGTTGTGACGCAGCAACATGGAGACGCGAGCAGCAAGACGAAGTAGCAACGAGAGAGGTGATGCGAGCAGTCAGTTTCATTGTGCGATCAAAAAATGACCATACGGATTTTTCTCTCGGTTCCATTGAGGCTGGAGAGGCTCGAGAGACTCGAATCAGTCTCTCTCTTCTCTCTGCACCCGTTCTTCCCCCATTGGGATTCATTCATAATACCATTCTCGAGTGGAGGCTCGAAGTGGACCGGATGGTATTTCGTTTTCTGACAGCCAGCACCAGCGGCTGATCCTCTCTGTTCGAATTACGAGTATGGCCGATGCTGCACGACCGAGTGCCCGGGAGCTGGGGTATTTTGCTTATAGTATAAATAATCGGCCTGATCGTGAATCGTCGAACCTCGTTCGCTTTTTGGCAGTGAAAAGTTGCACTCATTCACCATTCACTCTTATACGTTTAATGACAACTCATTACGTGTCAATGAATCGTATGAATTGGTTAAATTTAATATATTTTATCTAGCTTCGAGAAATTTGTGACATAAATTATTTTGCAATTTTTTACTTTTTTTAGAAACTTAAATAGAGTATAATAAATATTTTTACTTTATTGTATAGTATTATATGTTGCATGTTTTATCTAGTTGTTAAAAATTGTTCAGGAATTGATTTCATTTTACAATTTTTCTGTTCGATGACGCCATCGCAATATGGTGCCGTGCTGTCTACGAATACCATGGAATTCCAATGGAATTTATCTCTCCTTGTCAAATATTTGCCTTTGCGCGAAGCCACTTGAATCACTTTGACTCGACTCGTTGCAACTCACGATTCAAGAATACATGACTGCATGGTTACTCTCTTAATATTGATAAAGAAAGCGATATATGTATTTAATATCGTTTCCATTATTTTTTAAAATAGTAACACCTATCTACACCAGAGAAGTTGTAAGAAAAAAAATGAACATATATTTTCGTATAAATACTATTTAACATAATCTTAAATAAAACATTTCCAATCACCGAAACATTTGATCTTAAAACTAGTATCGAAAATAGAAATGCAAAAATGTATAAAACGATTGCTTTTAAAATAATTTCTTTGTAATCTGATAAATGCATTAGTATTTTTATTTTCACGTTCCTTCGGATAACTAGACGGCTTGGCACCTAGCATGCTGCCATCATCGAGGCACGAACAACTATTATTCTTCCGGTCGATTCGTCGATCGACGGAACGTTTTATCGTTGATTTATCTGTTGTTTGCTTTCTCAGTACGCGTGGAAACACAGCAAACGACCGATTTATGAACGGCCGATAGAGGAACGGGATTTGAGGAGCCAATCTGACGGCAACTTCTGGATGATGAAAAAACGGGATATGTGGCTTTGCATGTTGCATCATGTGCGACTACAGGTCGCTTTATTTTCAGAAATTTGATGATCTAATCAATGACAAGATGCAATGCTATTTCGATCAATCGTTCATCGTGAATGTGATGCAACGAAGATGAAAAGTATGCAAATATACATCGTCAAATTCTAATCTCAAAGCTGGAAACAAAGGTAACCTTACTTTTTTAATCTAATATCAAATTCTATTCAAATAAATGTATAATTAAAATTTGGAAATCTTTGAATATCAATGATATTTTCTTTACGCGTTATGCATACGTGAGAAGTCGCCAAATACGTGATCCATGAATTCTGTTTCGTTTGTGGAAGTTCATAGGGAAAAGCGGGATAGGAAGAAAGGGAGTGAAAGGAAGCGAGAAGGAGGATGCTCGTTCCATGTTGATTTTGGCTCGAAGCCTCGCTTAGGTGGCAGTACGGATGAAAATATCGGCCGCTAAAATAATTCGACGACAAAGAGCGGCAAACCAACGACAGGTCGACAGGCGAGAATCTCCTATTGGCGGGGTTTTTAAATCGTCGCGTCTTGAAAATAGTTCGTCGAAATTTTCGAATCGTGCCGGAGCCTTGTATCCGATGAAAGGTCTCTGTTTTATGGGTCGCAGTTCAATTGAAATGTACATGTTTGAGCAAATGAGTAACAGAGTACGATACAAAATGAAAGTTTAACGGTGCGTGCACTTGGATGTATGATATCTCAATATATTTTCGTCGAAATGTCTAGAATTAAATTGTGGATACGGTACGGTTATTCAGAGAACTTGCAATCATGAAATTACTTATATATGAATTATTATACGAACTTCGAAGAATGAATATTCGATATATATTAAATTTCAAATTTTTTATTTCAGATATACAATATAAATAAAAATAGTTATACGGTATTTATTGATTATTCAGTTATCAATGATATATATATATAAAATTTATAATATTAAATAATTTACAAGGAGTGTCAAAATACATATAAAATATAATTTCTATTACACTTTTTGCAGATAATGCTTCAATGCTACGATATACTTGATAATCTTCTCTAAAGCGTGTGCGAAATTTCGAAGATTAGAAAGGGGACATGAAAGCTAAGAAGAAAGAAAAGAAGAGCGAAAAGACACCAATTTTTTCCGCAAGACGTGGGAAAGCTCGTGGACAAGGGACGGCGAAGATGGCCACGACCATTCACCTGTCAACTATTTTCTTCCTCTTCTTCGTGTTCTTCGTGTGCCAGTATTGCTCCGAGGTGGCACAACTCGGCATCGACTGCTCACGTAGTCGCGCCTACCAAAACATCCTCGACGATCCTCCATTTGACTCGCCATTCATCGCTGGTGAAACAGCTTAATATAATCCTATTTAAGGAGCTCCCATTGTGACTGTACCCGCTAGTGGTACGTGACCGAAATTATTTACTCGTTTATTAGATGTCGCTGACTGATCGGCAGCCTCCCGTCGGATTTGACGTTCGGCTCTCCCATTGTACCACTTCATTGTTGCTCCGAAAGATATTCGGTTAACTGAAATGCTTATACAATAATAATTGCAGTAATTGCAATGTCTTTTGTTTACTTTTTTTTCTATTTTATTATTTTACACTGATTTTGTACTGGTATAGAAAGAAAAGTCATTCGGATAAAATTGTTTGATTTATGATATCCATAAAGGATTTTTCATAGTCATTTTGTGAAGATTAACCAAGAATTAATTTTATCCCCCGTCTCGTAGAAGGTACGTTCTGGGAAACTCGACGATAGTAGAAAATTTATACGAGATTCCAGGAGTTTCAAACTCACGCGAGGATGAACACCGTCCGCTCTGTCGATCCGGAAACCACAGGATCACGAATCTCGTGGAAATCTTGTTTTCTATGATGACATCTCATATACACGCGCGTGCACTTAAGTAATCACTATGTCTTATCTATTATTAAACCATTGTCAACTAAAAATCTTTAAAGTAAAGTAAGTAAAAAAAAAAAGTTATTAATTTAATTGAAATTTAATCTATTTTGAACTATGAGAAGGGAATAATTATAAGTGAAAAAGAATGTTAAATTATTTTTGATGATGAATTAATTTTATATTTTATCGTATCTCGTAGGAAATAAGGGAGCAAGCTCTTCGTGATGTCGTCAACCGTTATTGCGGTTACTTAAATGGAGTCATATCATTGCCAGAGAACGATTAGATGCAATCGAATTCCAGGATCGGTCTGTCGGCGAAGTTTACACTCGAGTCTCGGCATAGCTTTGCTATGTTAGGTGGGCCAACATAAGCAAACCTCTTGAGACGAGGCACATGTGGCCAACAATGGGCCAAATAGCATAGAAGGTTACATGTGTAACATAAGATAAGGACCGGAACCGGATGCCGAAGAATCGAAGACAAAGGTTCACCCGTAGAAGAAACGAGCCTTAGAAAAGGTCCTTGGAAAAATCTTAATATGACCGATAAATTTCTTCCTATATTTTTCCAATAATAATATCAATTATATCTTTCTCTCATTTATAATTTTAATTCTGTCATTTCGTTAATTATTTATTATTTATGTTTAAAAATAGACCATCGTATATCAATCCTTTAATCATCGAGCCGAAGTAAATTCCATAATTTCATACGGCTTCATACGGTTTCTCGGTCGGATAATCAAATCCCTGTTCGAATATCAGATTACACGATGTTCATTGTTGTGAGATATATGCGTGACTGAAATAGTATTCATGCACAGATATTCTAAGCTACAACGCATGATATTGCAACATATAGAAAGTATATTCGTTTGTATATGCGTATTGTTCGTTATTATTATTATAAAAATGGTACAAAGAACTTTTCATATATTTATATACCGATTTACCAATTTACATATTTAAATCTAATCAATTTTTATACTTTCAGGTACGTTAATTCGGTAAAAGTACTCGGAAACTATATGCAGCATGAGGCTCTCGGACTTTCGCAGGATTAACCGCAGATTTTCCTAGCCTCGAGAACGCCAGGAAGTGCTCGTGTGCTGGATTGGTCCACGGGATTAAAGGCAGAAGAGCGACAAGGCAGGTCCTGGAAGCAAGGTGACTCGCGAGGACCACCCGTCGGGGCCGTTTAAAGGATTATCCTTGGAGGTGCCATCATGTCAAAACACCGGACCTCTGAGAATAGCTTGACTTCGACACTTGCCGCCATAGAATTATCGGAAAGGAGAGGAATCGGCAATTGTTTGGTTGTCATCGGAAAAAAACCTTCAAAGAAGAGAAGCATTTAAGATTAAAATAGTGATAAATTAAGAGAAATAAAAATAAATATTTAATAATTTATTAAATTATAAATTACAAACGTTTGATATTAAATTTTTTTTTAGATATTCTACTGTACGCGATAACATTTTATTGTACATTTTGCTACAATTTAATCGTCGCAATTGCAGTTTCAATCATTTCGATATACGCTTCCTTCGACTACATTACATTGCTGCTATCTATATTTATAATATATACAATAATCATCTGAACGTATGTCCACGTGTGTGCGGACATGTCTTGTCAAATAACGGTGGCACTACGAGTATATATTGTCCAGTCACAGTCTGCCACCGAGACAAGGAGAAACTCCATACTGACAGTCAGCTCCATTAAGTTCCATTATGGGTTCGCGGTGCGAAAGGTACACAGTATTCGCGTTGCGCCTTCACTGAACTTTTCGTTGGTCGCGCAGCAACTCGTTAAACTCGTTAAACCAAAAGACAGGACTGGCATCGCTCAAAGAATGACAACGAGTTCTACTTTTATGATTAAGATCGATGGGATGCGTTCGAAATACTGAACAAACCACAAGTCCCGTTTATTTAATTGCAGATAGACTTCCTTGAAATACAAATGCTTTCAATATATATTATACACATTTTATACGAAGAACAGATTTATATAGGTACATATTCTTGTGTAGAATTAATCACTTGAATATTAATTTATAAAATTTATTTTATTTAATTTATTATCAAAGAAGAAAATTAGATGTACCTTAATATAATTTATCAAGGTATATATTTATTTTTTGTTTAAGGTATTTTTAAATCCCGAAAGGAAAAACATTTTGATTTAAAATGGATAAAGATTCTGACATTAATACTTTGTTTAGTTATTCACTATTTAATGTTGTTTGTTTATCTGATCACTACATTGTTTTGTATGCTATTACAAACGTAACGACACGAAGGTCACAAAAAGGATATCGTGTGACAAATCGTGACATCGTCTTCGGATATTTCACACGTGCAAGCTGGACTAGAAGATCCCAATCCTGGAAGGAAACTGGTATCGTATTAATTGTCGCTGCCTTTCGTCAGGCCGTTAATTAAGTGGTCACCGCCTACCCTCAGGTTTGGACGTCGTGTCGAAACCGAGACGAATTTTCTAGTCACTGATGCCACGTTGTCTTGCGGCAAATTTTCCAGAAAAACGTTTACATTTTTTATAAGAGTATAAGTTTGTTTCTTGTCTAGATTCTACAGCACATTTTGCATTACTTTTCCATTTTAAATTTCTTTCTATTGATCAATTTCGATCATCATTATGAGAATTGAATATACTATCAGTAGTAATCAAAAATCTTGTATATCAAGTATATAAAACATATATATATATATACTTAAAAGTTATAATATTATTAAAATTCGTAAAATTTCTCTAATTAAATTTTTACATTAAATTCTTTTGTTACTTTTTTTATATAGCGAGTTGAATTATATTTAAGATATTTATTTCAGAAATTTCCACTGGTACGGCATGGCTCAAAGAGATATTCCTACCGTTATCCGCTGCTCAGGTTGCCCAGGTTTTTCGTGACGACTCGCGAGTATTCAGGTTTTCATTCATGATGGAAAGCCAAGTCGCTTCGTATCCTGGACAGGATTTCGAAAACGGTTCTCTGTTTTCTCAGGCCCTGCCCGATATTGGCGGTTCTCTGTTTTCTTAAGCAGCGGGCCCACTTCCTTATTGCCACGCCCGAGAAAAAAAGAAGGATAGAGAGCCTTCGGTGCCACGCTGTCTGCCAAAGACACCATACTCCGGCGACGATGGCCAAGTATAGTTGCCCCTTCTTTCTTTCTTCAGAGATATCTCGTAGCTCTTGCTACGCTGATAAACCAAAAACGAATTAATTTGTGTTGCCTTTTATTAGATGATGCTTCATTTCCTTGGTTTTTGCAATTTATATTTATATTATGATACGTCGCTTGTAATATTGATCTTTCAATTTCAACCATTGCTATACATTCCATAGCGATTCAAAGATACCAAACACGTCGCACACTTTCACTCTCTTCTGATTATAAAACAACACTTTTACTCTCGAATTTAAAATCCATCATTTTTCGTAATTATATGTTTAAGCCAATGGTAACAACGCTCTCATCGCCCCTTGATGTCCGCAGTCCTGAACTTCCGTGCATCGCGATCGAAGAAAGGCGCAGGTCGACGAAGGAAAGGGTGGCTAGGTGGGGTAGAGAGTACCGCCCTTCGAGAAAGGAGAACGACGATGACAGGAACGAGGAAATATCGACGTGGAGGGATGGGTTTCTTTGTTTTGTGTGAAAACAGCCGCAGGGGTGACGGACTGTGGCATCAAACCAAACTGAATATTGCGTCCTCACTTATGTCGCTTCCGTGTTCCCCTGAATATCGTAGGAACGATAGAATAGACGTGCAATTGCAAGAAAAACGGAATCTAATTCTGGATACCTACTTGAAACGAAGGAAGAAAGAAATATACAACTTGATCGATCGAATTTCCCTCTTCGCCTTTCATCTCTTTTACTTCTCCTATTTTGATTCGATGTGATATCTAAATTTTATTAGCACTCAGTTACTATACAAAACATTTTCACGATCAAATCCGTCCAAGTTGAGTGAAATTATTCTCGATCTCGAATGTCAAACACGTAACAACTCAATTCTCGCGGCGTTTGTAATTAAATTTCATGACAAATCGTGATCCCAGCGTAGCGACAAATCACGGTATTCACGTATCCGCTTGTCCTCGGGATATTTATCATTTTTTTCCACGGATCCACGTTGACGTTCATAACCTCGTAACAACGTGTCTCGCGCGACGTCCACGTCCATGTGTGGTGCGCTGCAAGCACGAGGAGTGGGGGGAATCTTGGTGGCGCGAAGTGGGGAAAAAATAGAATTGCAAAAAGGAACGACGTATCGAAACGTAAATCAGGCGGCAATTAAAATTAGCGAGGGGTTCGCGTTAAACGGCCGGTTACATTTATCCATCCACGGCTCTTTGATGAGTTTTCCCGAGAACGCGTCAGTTACTTCGAAGCTCTGTCGGTTTTTCGGCATTCACAGCTCAAGGTTTACGCGTATCCGTTGTCGCTTCTCTTTGATGTTCTCTTCCTTCTCCATGTTCTTTCCGGCCCCCCCTCTCTCTCTCTCTCTCTCTCTTCCGTCTTTTTCACGAATCTTTCGAACTTCCTTCCTCTTTCGTGAATAACGCTTCGATATAATTTTTCATCTGCCTCATTTCCGTTATTATAATCCTTTCGTCGGAATAAAACCTTTTTTGTTTCAGTTGTATTTAACGGTAATGAAAAAGAATTCGAGAAGAATGTCTGAATAAGAATGATCACGAATGTGACTGATTGACTGGTGGCGTCTAAACCTGGATCGATGTAAGCTACGATAAATGGCAAATCATTTAAAATACTTTTCTCTTCCTCCCCCCCCCCTCCCATTGAACGACTGGTGGCAATGTTTGACATGAAATCCATAATCTAGAGGTTAATCTATGCCCGTTTACAAGTTAATCTAACCGCATTGTCAATAGAGAGATTGACCGTTCTTTCAGGCCCGAGTCCTTTTCGTGCACGTATATCTAAGGTGGATACGAAAAGGGCACGAGGCCGAAGGAAAGGACATCGAAGAAGAATGGCTTGGAATGGCTCATCCTTTTCTTTCTCATTCTCCGTGTTTTAAGTCGTTCCAGATGGCCGAGGTCGAGATTCGTTCGTGGCAACCACCTACAGGGTATGGACCTCCTCCTGAGCCGAAACAAATGTTCTTCGCGGCATTTCTTACCGAAAGCAAATTCGGATGTTCAAATTGGTACGTATTCTATAACGAGGAAGAAACATGGCGAACGAATGAGAATATATTGAATAAGGATACAGATAAAATTGTATTCAACTATAACGCAGAGCCAAGAATCTGGAAAAATCAAAATCGCAACATGTCGAAAGTGAGCCAATAAAAATTCGATGTAAGTAAAAAAGCAAGTTATTTTGCTTTTTTAAAAAAAAGATTTAAGAACGTTTTTTACACTTTTATGTTCTTTTAGAAATAGAATATGAATATTGGTTAATTGTACTTTATATTCGTTTTTCATAACTGATATTACACGTGTGTACAATATAATTACATCGAATGATAAAATAATTTTTTCTTGTTATTGTTGTAGATGTGACATGATACAATTATGAATTTTATATGTACAAATATTTCCTTTGCATCGTTATGAAAAGATATTTGATAAATAAAGAATCGCATTCTTCTAAAACTGGTGAAAGTGGTGCAAGTTCGTCCCTCAAGTGGTAACATTTTAACTCAAGAGCGAGAACACTCGAAGGATTTCTAAGTGGTATGAACGAAATCGAATATTTAGACTCGTCATGACATGTATACTCGTATGTTTCCTATTTTATTGCCAGCTATGTTAATTGTGACGGCTTTCAAGACGTTTCGATTATTTTTTTACTACGACTTTTCTGGTAATCTTACTTACGGAATCACCTTATTCCTTTTTAAACGGAACTCTTAACACATTTTCTTCGAAACTTCTATCTTTAAGCATGAAGTGAATACTTTTCATTCTCGGTTGTAACACTTTCCACAATTTTGCAACTTTCTTGGAAAATTAACAAATAACGATCGGATTATATCATAGATAAAAGATGATAGAAATCATTTTAATTACAGTAAGCAAAGATTCGTCTCTTTTCTCTTAAATTACTAAATCATAAATTATGAAATTTGTATTCTTTAATATCAAAAGGATTATATAATCTGAAGAGTATCGTTACCGAAACATAGTAAATGTTTTTGCAAGAAAAAAGTTTTTAATCATAAATCTATGAAAATAAAAAAAAGTACAATATTAAAAAAGGTTATTTTTTAATAAACGAGCTTGCAATTCAGCAACTGAAAATATATTTTTGACGATTCACTGTATTTCTATTGATATGTAAATTGCATTCAACATTATAATCGACCATGTATTGAAAACTGGCCCATCGATCATTAAGAGGAGAGATTTTGATGGACATGAATTTGATATTGAGAACAAATGACTATAATTCGTCCAGTCTGTAAAAATGTGAAGAAAAAAAAAAAGAAGCGATGAGCAAGACCTGTTTCGTTCTAACTAACCTACCTGTTGTGCCAAGGTCACATGAAAGGTTCAATATTGATTCAGAAAATATACGAAATCAGTCAGTGAACAGGTTGGAACAGAGGGTTCGAATGATGTTTTTATTTAGTCTGGGATAAAGTATTTAAGAAACTTGGCGAATTATGTAAAAAGTCACATAATTTTATAATAAATTATATATACATATATAAAATTTTTTAATTTTTGAATTTAAGAACGAATTGAATTCGTGAAATTGTATTTTATAATTTTTTTTGAAAATTTTTATACTTTTTAATTATCTAAAATTCGATAATTATATTGGTATTTGCACATTTCATCTCGTCTTGATTTGTATAACATTAACATTTTATTATTATTATTAATTAAATTTACCAATATTTGTACATAATGCCATCTAGCGACAAAACTTAGCTTATATTATCGATAAAATAGATCTCTGTTATTGAACAAAAATAGAAATTACTTTATCGATGATTAATTGTCCCTACTGTATCGACATGTTCATTATTTGTTTCTACTTTATCAACTGTAAGCCAATTTTATAATTTGTGAGTTAGTTTATCAATAACGGATCATATAGAATTAATCAATTTAAACGTAAATTGCACGATCAATAGCAATTTAGAATACTATATCGTTATCAATATGTTATATCATTGTTTGAACAGTTACAAAATACATATGGAAAAAAATAATATTAAGATATTAGAATTATAAGTAAAATTTGTTAATTTAATTCTTTTTAATTTTTAATTTTATTTTATTTTATTTATTTATTTTTTTTTTTTTTCAGAAAAATTGCACAAGAATTGCGCAAAGGATGATGTAGAAAAGGAAAGATACTTTTTTGGTATCATCTTCCCGCTGGACAATCCAAGCAGATGGTTCACGTCCGAAAGCTCGTAACGATACTCTGACTTGTAAACACAGAGAAGAAGGCGGCAAAAGTATTGTCGGTTTCTTAGTTACGTTACAAGCAATATATTCGAGAAAATCGGTCTTAAAGATTTCCATCGATGGGAGTAAAGGAAGAAAGAGTTAAGATTTATAACTTCCGGTTCATTAGAGAAAATTCTTAGAAAATGGCTTTCGATATGCAAGGATTACGATCATTGAAAATTATCGATTTAAAATCGATTCGAATTATCGATCGTTATACAGACAACGCTAGTCATATTAAATGATCGGTTTTTCGATTAAAAATTTCTTCTTTTTCCAAGTTCTTTTTTCCAGATAAGCAACTATCAATATTAATTTATAATATTGACATTAATTATTATATACTTTTTATCGCTTATCTTGTCACACTTTTATACAATATTGATATTAATCTCGGAATTGCCGAGTAGAATAATTAACGAACAGGCAAAAATTTTGCCAACGCTTTTAAGACATTCCTTCGGTTGGTGTCCAAGAATTTACGAGTTGGAAAAATCGCGCGCAGTTACCATCGACTCGTAACGCAGGCCGCAGTATGCTCACGGTGCTCGGTTTCTATTCCGGTAGGACGAGTCTTTTAACAAACGGTCGTTAATTTTTAACGATGCCGTTAAACGTCGGTCCGGCAAGATGGCTGCAGCTGTAATGCTCTTCGTTCGAGCTTAAACGAGCACGACGAGGGCACGATCGGGGCGAGCGTAATTTATGCTGTAGATTTCGCGATATTCTGTTATTTGTTTTGTATTATCGCATTAAGCCGTTCCGAAGTTATGAGAAAATATTAGTCATAGCCGTGCAAACGACATGAAATAAAGCGTCCGGCATTAGAGTCGATTGTAATTGCCTAAACATTGTGGTAGTGCGAACAATAAATCGTTTGAATTATATCATGAAAAAGCACACATAGTGGACGCTTTCGTAAAGAAGATTACGCCATGATCGTATCGTATTATAATCAAAACCATTGGAAGAGAAGATGTTTCGAAGTATTAAATATCTTTTTTCTTTTTTTTACGAATATTTTTATCCTTATATATAAATGTTACCATTTACTTTATTATAATTTTAATCGAGTAAATAATACCAGTGTCTCTCCACGCATCTTCTTAAACCTCTTTACGATTTTTATGATTTCAATTATGCTGTTACGTATTATCCTCGCTATTTACAGGATGAAAATTCTAACTTACACAAGTATCCATTTTTTTTTTGCTCCCTTTTTTTTCTCCCTCCCTCTCTCTCTCTCTCTCTCTCTCTCTCTCTCTCTCTCTCTCTCTCTCTCTCTCTCTTATGGAAAAGACAAGGCGAGGGATCCAAAGATTCAAGACGACGGAATCTCGTGTCAGAACAACCCCCTACGGTAGTCGAAATCTAAACAGTGAAACAGTGGATTAAGTGGGGTACACACGTTGCGTAAACAACTAGGCACGACGGGGGTGCGTCCCGGTTAGTGAAAAATTTCTACGCAGCAGGAAGGCGTTCGTAGGCAAGCGTACCAACTTTTAACGAGCTTCGATATGAAAATAATGAATACGACGTAAAATGTAATTGCTGAAACGGAATTGTAAGAAAAGGGTGCAAACATTTTTGTAAGAAATGTTTCAGATTCTTCTATTTGAGAAAATTTGTGCTTTGTAATTTTACGGTTTATTTGAAATTTCAGAATATCGGATCGCACGAACACGGTGAAATCCGAGTGGAGTATCAGAAGGAATTAAGGGGGGCCTCCGATAGAAACTTACACGTACAAGAGAGGGACTTGCGCGCTTTCCAAAATAGCAGCATCAGCGGATAAACATGTCTTATTTTGAGAGCTGGTCCTCCCTCTTCGTTCCTCTTTCGCCTGTTCTACCGGCGAGCCTGATCTTACGCAAAAGAAACACTATCCAGACACTGTACGCCAAGGATGGAGTGCAGAAATCCAAGGGAGTTACACGGTGCTCGAAGAAACCGGGACGAAGCCCGGCGGAAATTTACGAGCTTCTGGATAGATCGATCCGATTTCCTCGCGACATCGTCCCACCACTTTTCACCCTGTCGCTCGAAGATGATTCGAGAATTCTTAAGCGATGAAAACGGTCCACCCACTGACTCCATGTTTCAAGGATTCATTCTCGTGGTTGAAAAGCGTGTGGTTGAACGATCGTTTGATCGTTGGAACAATGAAAGAAATTTAAATAATTGGTGGTAGTATTATTTGAAGTCTTGGATCTTTTGTAACACGGCAACTTTAATTTATTTGCATTAATATTTTTCAGATTACAATATTTACTTCAGAATTCAACTTTTTATTATAAAGCATCGTTTTACCTGAAATTAGGAATCGAAATTAGGATCGTTCGTTATGGTTAATCATTATATATAGAATTGTTGCATTGCAACAATTCCATTTTATTTCTGATTGATTTAATAAAATGGAAAATTTAATTAAAAAGAAGAAAGATGTAAAAGGTGTAATGATAATAAATTAAGGGAAAAAATTCTTTGGTATGGACGGCTTGCATGGATCAGAGTGATGTGAAGGCGAGGCGCCTCTGGGTATGGCAACCACGTGCTGTTCCATTTTACCCCTTCCATTTACCGGGCGTCACGTTCCCTCGCGGCCGGGACAAGGCACAACAAAAGAGAGAAGAGACAAAATTGTTTGCTTTGGGTGCAGTTTAAGACCCAATCAAAACAGGGACACGTTACCAGAGAAAAGATATCCGTTTCCTTTAAGAAAGCCAACTTGTTTTCACTTCGAGGTGCAATTTTTCCATTCCATCATCGGATGCTCGACGACGCATCCTTTTTTAAGCGGAACGTAACTTTTCTCGTCTCGATCGACACGACGGCGTTTTGAAACTGCGAATGAACTTACTTAGTAAGATCGAGTCTTACTTGATCGTAATTTTTCGATCCTCGTTCTTTTGTTTTTTTTTTTAAAAAATCGATATCGATTCAGGTGGAGAATTGGATGGCGAAGTTAGGGCGGAGGATGCGACAGAAACGTAGGACTCGTAACTCGTGCAGCGCACGATCAGTGGTATAAAATTACGGTATCATGTAAACAGAGAATATCGTCGGCGCGTCTGATGGCCGCTTGGGTGGCCTCACGTCAGGGCCTCACGTGTTCTCCACAAGCAGTGAGACTCTAACTTCGGCCTCGTCGACGAGCAGACGAATCGCGTAAATCGCCGAACAATCGACGAAATGGAAGTTCGCGAACGGAAGCTTGCAACAACTTGGCGAATACCTGATTCTATCGTAACAATAGAAAACAATACTTTTTGCGCGATAATTACGAATCCTTCGACGCTAAAATGGAAGAAGAGGTACTTTTTTTTTTATGACATTAACATTAATTTTAAACATTTTTTTAGTCTTATCGATCAAAATTTTATTCTTAATTTTCCACGGGTAAATATATTTTTTGGAAGTATATACTCTTTGATTAACCTGATAATTTTTATAATCCCCTCTCGTTCGGTAGGTGTTCGACTTTATTCCCGTAACGGAATCAAAATTAACTCGTTCTCGATAAATTTCGAGATGAAAATTGGAAAATTAGGAGGAGGAAATTATAAAATTTCGAATCGAGACTCGTGGAACTGGCGAGATAAAAGATTTCGAACTATTTCGTTGAGAAACGAATTATCGAAAGAAGAATGAAAATGTCACCGTTCGTAATTTTCGAGATGAAAATTGGAAAAAAGAAGAAAGGAAATTATAAAATTTCGAATGTTTAACGAGAACGAGATTCGTGAAACAGGCGAAATAAAAGATTTCAAACTATTTCGTTGAGAAACGAATTATCGAAAGAAGAATGAAAATGTCACCGTTCGAGGTAATTTTCGAGGTAAAAATTGGAAAAAAGGAGGAAGAAAATTATAAAATTTCGAATCCTTAACGAGAACGAAATTCGTGAAACAGGCGAAATAAAAGATTTCAAACTATTTCGTTGAGAAACGAATTATCGAAAGAAGAATGAAAATGTCACCGTTCGTAATTTTCGAGATGAAAATTGGAAAAAAGAAGGAAGGAAATTATAAAATTTCGAATCCTTAACGAGAACGAAATTCGTGAAACAGGCGAAATAAAAGATTTCAAACTATTTCGTTGAGAAACGAATTATCGAAAGAAGAATGAAAATGTCACCGTTCGAGGTAATTTTCGAGGTAATTATAAAATTTCGAATGCTTAACGAGAACGAGATTCGTGGAACAAGCGAAATAAAAGATTTCGAAGTATTTCGCTAATCGTTGGGAAAGGAATTATCCGAAAGAGGAATGAAAATGTCACCGGATGTAAAGAGACGAGAAAGTTTGGTAACGTGGACAGGCAGCCGCAATGTCTGGTTCCGGTCTGCGGTTTTCCTCAGGGGAACACGTGCGACCGAAACGGGTTTTCTTCGGGTGGTCTTGAACCAGCGTCGTCGGCTCCTTGTGCCGCGTTTTATCTTAAAAAAACTGATCCGGAACTGTCGCGATTCAAAGCAAACGCATTGTCTGTCGGAAAAGAGAGAGAGATTGGAGGCCTTCGAAGGACATCGGATCACCTTCAACAAACGCTTGTTTTCTTCTACCATACGAATAAATAATAATTTCATTCAATGATCTTTCTTCTTTTCGCAATATGTAGTAAATATATGTACACTCTTAGTTTCTATGACTTTGACTTTCTTTTTTTTTTTTTTTTTTTTCTCAGATATCTGAAGGGCTCGATTAAGCTTTTCTCCCCAAGTGCCACTTGAAACTGTCGCAGAAAACGTCACGGGAAATCTTGGAAGCAGTAAAATAGTAAACACTTCTAAACGCCACTATCTTCAGAGGGTGGTCTCTAGAAAAACGAGTATACACTTCGCTTTCAACCCTTAAGACACGCTGCTTAAGACTTTAATATTTTTATTTCTTTACAAGATATAAGTTATTATCTTGAGAAAGTGCGTCGTTTCACGAATCGAAGTGGAATTGAAGGGTATTTGAAACGATTTCAACGAAAAGTCAAAGTATCTTGGACTTCTAACGCATTTTAAGGATTCGTTATTTTTTTATTATGAAAAATTTACCAAAGAATTATTTTTTTATCGAAGAAATACGTATTCGAAGATGTTTTAACTAATTATTATATAATTCCTATTAGATTTGTAAACGTGATTTCACAACAGCATGGCAAGGAGTTAACGGAACTACGGAATACACACGGTGCAGGATTTCAAGTAGGAAAAGACAAGATGGCCGTGACGCTTCTCTTTCGTCGGATCGTTCGCTGTAAGGCAAACAAACTCCTTGAGAATTCGTGATCTTAGAGAGCACACGATACCATCCCGGACAGACGTTGGATGACATTAAATAATTGCCTTCCCGACCCTTCGCTCCCAGATTTCGCGGAAATTAGTTAATCACGGTTAATGTTACAGAAAATATTCAAATTCGCTCGAATCGTTTTTTATTTAAAAAATTGGAATTTTTCTCATCATCATCATTAAAATTAGATACGATTATCTTTCATTTTTAATATTATTCCCGTTTAATATGTATACTTATAAATTGTGAAATTTTCCTACGTACAATTTTTCTTGGAAATTTTAAATCTGTAAGGAGCGAGGCTTTGGATATTAAAGCGGCGCACGTGGAGCCGTGACTTTTGATAAGCGGCAATCTCTATTCTTTCAGGGCCGGTTACTCGACACTCCATCACGTGTTTCGATATGTAAACATTTCGGTTTGATTGACCGCGATCAACGAGTCAATTGACAGGCGGATTGTTGAGACTTAGCGGCAGGATTGAAAACATTTCGATAAGAGAGTTTAAAGACTTCATAAATAAAAAAGTAATACTTATACCTATACGTATATATACGTGTTAAAGACTCAAATGAAACCGTTATAGTTGAATTGTATAGATTTTTATTATTAATTAATCAATAATAGTCTTTTATTATTATTAAGGTAAATAATTAATCTACGTTACTAATACTTTTATTAACAATATTCTATCTAGTTTAGATTTTTGTATATTTATATACAAAAACTACTAGTAATAATAATAAAGAAATTATATTTTTTTCTTATTTGATATTTGATAATGTTATTTTTACAATGCCAAGCGTTTTTTATAGTTCCAGCATTACGAGCAAAAGACCAAAAAGTCTACGACGAGTTATATAAATACAATATCGATAACTAATATTTTTAACGATTCTCTTCTTTTTTTTTTCTTTTTTTTTTTCATCGCAATTGGCGAGAAAAGAAGAATCGGCAATACCGAAAATCCTAATATATTCCATGGACGGAAATTTATGATGACGCTCAAGATCTATTGGAAACTGACATCACGGGTAAAATTTCCAGATAATCGATCTTAATTTCAAAGGATAATCAATGATGCACGAGTTCCGAGAGACGATCGGAACAGAAAATGGAGGGCGGTTCTACACTCGGGCGGAGCGTATTTCTAACCTCTCGTTGGCCAACAACATGGACCAATCGTTTCATCAAGCTTTTTCGTACCATTTGCAAACGCGTATCCGTAGAAATTATAAAATTCATTGTTCGAGTAAGCTGTCTCTGTTAACATCGAAATAAGAATTCTAATTCTAGAGACCGAATAATAATCAAAACTATCGTGCCGATTAATCGAAACAATACTTTTCACCAAGTTAAATATACAAATTGCATCGTGACTATATCGCGAGTATTATAATTGTATACAAGTGTATACGGTGTATATATGTAATTTGTATGTAAATTATTACAGCTAAAAGTATACAAAACGGAGCATTTTATTATAATATTCTTTGGAACAACGCACTTTTTGGAATTATTTCGTAATTAATCACATTGATGTTTGTCGTTGTGGAAGGACATGAATTGGTAATATCTGAAAACGTTCCTCCTCTCGATCTGTATACACGAGTACTGATTAAAGCAATCACCACGCAGATTAAAGATACTTTCTTATTTAAATTCTACTCGGCGTTAACACCGAGTACTGCATACTCTCGCGTCCAATCACGGTCGATCGAATCGATACACTAATCACAATCGAGATTTCACTTGCAACGAACACAGTTGTGCAATTTTCATTACGATCTTCCATCGAGCGATCGCGACACGTCCGATCGTCGTTCCCGGTATTCGAGTTTAGTTCTCCGCGAGGCGTGGGCATCGGCCGTGAAAATCGATTCCCATTGGTCGTGCGCCCGAGCGTTGGCATCGTGGACTGGCTCGCCGTCCAATCCAGGCTCGAGTCAACTCCCCTCGTCTCGCCACGCCCACTCGAAGGGGGGGGGCTCGCGTGACGGAGTGGCTCGCGTCATCGCGATGTACCAAGCTTCCACCAGGTTCAGAGTCGATCGCGAGAGTTCCTCCAGTCATCCGAAAACACTTAGCGGCGCATCAGCGCGACGTCCGCCAAAGTGGCAAGTTTAAATAATTGACCCCACCGTTCCACCACCGTGCAAACAATTTACATACGTAAATAACAGTTTCTTTCATCTTCCTTTTGTATCGCGCGTGGAAACGTCACGCGAATTCGGGCGACGACCGAGACGACAAACATAGATAATAAGTAGATCGGGGGAAATAGATTGTCTATTTTTTTTTTTTTTTTTTTTTTTTTTTTTTTTTAATCAGTGAAATCGATGAGCAAACAACAGTGACGCGAGTGACGCACGCGAGAATTAAGACAGGATCCTGCCTTTCGATTTCGATTTCACCGATCGTTTTATTTTGAATCGTGATTTTGGAAATCGACCGATCCGCGTCGAGATTTGTGAAAACTCGGACATTTGTCTTCTGCCTTTTCAAGCGAGGCGAACGAACCGATTTTAGAATGTTTTTTATCGAGTGACGAAACTGGCCAGGCCCAGTCCACATCCATGGATCAAACGGTGATCGTCCCGTCGACGCCTCGGGGAAGCGCGATGAAGAACGAGACGGAGTCGAATCTGCATCTTCAAGATCAGTCAGCCACCTCCGTTTCCCATTCCAACTCCGTGGTACCCCGCGCCAATTTAACCATGGCGAACGCCCTGTCCCAGGACCAGGGCCTAGACTCGTTGATGTGCAGCCAAACGAGCGGCGAGCTGCCGAGGAAGCCTGGGGCGCGTCGCCAGGAGAAGCCGCCCTACTCCTACATAGCCCTGATCGTGATGGCGATCCAGTCGAGCCGCGAGAAGAGGTTGACCCTGTCAGAGATCTACTCATTTCTCCAACAACATTTCCCCTTCTTCCGTGGCGCTTACCAAGGCTGGAAGAACTCGGTCCGTCACAACCTCAGCTTGAACGAGTGTTTCATCAAGCTTCCAAAGGGGTTGGGCAGGCCGGGCAAAGGCCATTATTGGACGATCGACCCCTCGACGGAGTACATGTTCGAGGAAGGGAGCTTTCGTCGGCGGCCACGGGGCTTCCGTCGCAAGTGCCAGGCCCTGAAGCCTCAGTATCCCCAATACTTTTCCGGGAGCGGGCCTGTCAGCGTGCAAACGGCCGGATACGAGAATTTGGGAGCAGGCGCGATGGAGTACGCGAACGGTTATCAGAATCAGTATCAAAATTATCAGGAGTACGCGATGTACGCGGGGCCTGGGGCCGCGGATTGGCCGTATCCAGAGCCGGCTTACAAGACGCCACCCATAGCTGAGGTGACTTACAAGACGACCGAGGTGACGTACAAGACCGGGGAATCGTCGGTGTACAGGAACGGGGAAATAGTGGCGTTCAAGAGCGAGCCTGGTTACGTGGCTAGGAGTCAGGAACAATTGACTTACAGGGCAGCGGATGGTTTCTCCGTGAAGGATCATCAGCAGCATCATCCGGACCCGGTTTACAAGGAGAACGAGGCCATGATGTCGTACAAGTGCCCGGCGTCCAATCCAGCCCCGACCACCCAACCACCTGGCCAAGATTATTACGTCGGTTACGGTCTTGCCGGGGTCAATAATACCGGAAACAACGTGAACGTTGGTATGCAGGGGATGCCTGAACAGGGTACAGGGAACAGTAGCCCTGTGGGGGGGAATCCTGTGAATTCGCCGCATAGCGGCTGCCAGACACCTGTGACGGATAATAGTGAGTAGTTTCCATCATCGAAATTTATTTATTTATTTAAGGGCTTTCTTTTCTTGCGAATCTTTTTTTAAGTTTTTTTTTAAAAATTTGCCATTTTCCAATCTTAATCCAATCTGTCCCCCCCAGTTGTTAATCAACTAATTCTCTTTCCTTCTTTCAATCCTCCTCGAGAATAATTGGTAATTGTTTTGTCCCTGTTAATTTATAATAATAATAATAATTATTATTAGTATCGTTGATTCCAATTTAATTAATCGACACGAAGCGTATTGGGATATATAGAAGCACAGTGTATTGTGAAACTAAGGATAAAATTGTTACGCGAGTCGAAGACGCGAATGACAGTTGTGGAAGGGCCATGTGGAAAATCGCAGAGAGACGGTTTACGACCATAGAGGCGCCGACTTTCCTAAAAACTGTGGAGCTCTTCTTGTTCCTGCATGCATTTCGCACAGTTGTCGAATATTCTTTAAACTTTTAATTCGAGAGGGAAATTATTCCTCTATCGCGTTTATTTGTTAAATAAATGTATCATAAAGAAACGTGAAAAAAAAAAGAGAGAGAGATAAATTTTCTGGATGGATAAATTTAAAAATCCATCTTATTTTTAATTGAAAAATCGTCGAAAGTAGCGTGGAGGCAACAGACACGAAATTACCGTAGCTGACAGCGCCTATTAGCCGGGGTGACATTCTCGTCACGCCCATGCGAAGAAGTCGTAATTCGTAACGTAACGCGTGTAACACTACGGCGTGGCGGTGCCTCTTGCTCGGTTTAATTTAACGATGGAAATTTCAAATCGGAGCAATTATACGCTTTTATTATTTTTTTTCCCCTCTCTTTCTTGCATTAAATTAATTACGATTTGTTGCGTTGCAAATGCACATTTCTACATACGAACGTTAAAGACAATCCATTTTACGGACTCGTTTGATTCCACTCGTTTCATTTATGAATGAGCGGAACGATTTCGTGAATGCAAAAGTTTACTACGTCGATCGCGCGATAAACAAATGATCGTGGTGAACGAAAATACACGGTTTTTTTGTATCAGTTACCGGTAGTCGCGTGCTGGTAAGTGAGGTCTCAAATCGCTTATCGTGTAAACATTTACAAGTAGGATAAACAAAATGTTCTTTAATCTAAGTACATCGAATGTACCTTAAACACTAGTCGGTTCGTTTATTAAACCTTTCCACACAGAATCGGCTTCAGCCTCTCCAATTCCATGGACTTGATCTGGCCAAGCTATGATCCATTCACAATTTCCTTAAATGGTAATCTCTAATCTGTAACGCCGATTTCCTCGATATTTCCTCAATTGTCTGTCTAAAAATTATATAAATAAGACAAGTCGAACATTTATTTTTTTAAGAAATTTCTAATCTTCTTTGTGACCGAAATTATTTGTTTATTATCGAACGATGCTGAAATATAAATTTTTGTTCCGAGTATGTGTCAATTGGCGATTTTTAAAATTCACGCGTTTTATTTAAGCAAAAACGATTTGGCGAAATTTTCCTGAAACAATAAGTATTCGTGCAAAAGGATTATTCGCACACTCCCATTTATAAGTAGAATCTCTTCCTTCTCTCCATCTCGATACACCATGCTAGGCATCGACGAGGGATAAACTTGCCACCCACGCACCCTTCCTCCTCCATCCGCTCCTCCTTCTTCAGTTCAGTCAGCAAAGTGTAAACGAGATCAATCTGCAGACGCGGCTCGGTAGGCCCCCAGTTTTCCTGTTTCTCTTTTTCTCATCTACCCCGCTCGGGATGTATTTCTGGAGCAATCTCTCTACTATGGGATCGTTGTTGGCACGAGAGCGCCCGATATTCGCTCAGGGAAGGAACCTCCTCCTCCTCCTCCTCCTCTTCCTCTTCTATATGCCGGTTCTATGCTTCGATCGAAAAGAGCGAAGGAAAAAGAATATAAAGAAATTGGAGGGAGCGAAATATCTTTGCCTCATCGAGAAAACTTTGAATTTGTCGGAGAAGTCGGGTGAGGATTTTGACTGACGGCGCTGCCACAGTCGGACCACACACGACGCTGTTTTAAGACTCTTTCAGTTACACTTCGCTTTCTGGATCTGCAATTAAAACGAATTTTAATAATTGCCAATTCTTTAACTAACAGATAATTCAATCCCATTTTTACTCACGGTTATTATTTCACTTCTATTCTAACAAGTTTTATATATAAATTTTATAATGTACGCTGTATTAGGAATTAGAATTTTTATACGGGATATAAACACACGTTTCGACTTTCTAAAGGATGTAAGAAAATGTAAGAAATTCGGTAAGAAGGAGACGAAGAAGCAAGAGAGGAAAAAAAAAAAAATAAAGAGACAAAGATAGGAATCGAGTGAAGTGCGTACTTGAAGAAGAACTACTCGAGAGTTGCCGGAGCTTTAGATTTATCATAATCCTAATACAAAGACCGATACGTACGAGGTCTTTCGCTTTTTCCTCTTAATTTCCTCCTCTTCCTTCACGTGTGTGGTCCTCCTCCTCCCATTTGAAATTTCACTAAATTTCAAATTTCCATTTGAAATTTTCACTAGAAATCGGAGAAAAAGTTTGATAATCGTACGTTTAAAAAAATTTTTGATGAAAATTAAAGAGATCGCGTTTTTGTTCCAGGTATAAAGATGCAATGCTCGAACTCGAATTCGAACAGTTCGGGAGGTGGGCTGATCGATCGTAAACCATCCTACTTTGGCCATCCAGCCGGATCGGTTACCTTGAGCTCGTTGAGCTCCCTAAGTTCGCTCAATTTGAGCAACATCGGCGGATTGAGCAGTGGATTGAGTATATCGAATATACCCGGCGCAGTCTCGTCGAATATTCATCACGCGACGACCACGCCCTCAACGACAATGTACTACGATCCGATCAAATACAATATGTCGAACGTGTGATCTGGAACAAAGGAAGAGAACGTATTGAGAAAAGTGCGATGAATCTATAACAAGATTCTCGAGTGAAGAAGAACTTTGCTCGTGAATTGAATCCAAGTGCGAATCCGTTTAAATGTTACGCTAGAAGGGAAGAAGGGGTCTCTATTTTTAAAGATTGCTTCGTCAAACTGTATATTGAGATTTTATTTATATTTATAGTTACGAATAAATGTTACTAATTTAAGTCGTTCACCGCGAATATCATATGATAAATGTAAAAAATTAAGATTATTCTTTGCTAAGAAAGAAGAAGAAGAAAGAAAAACAGGGGAAAGTTTTCTTTTTTTTTTTTTGGTTTCAATCATGCTTTCTCGCGTTTTTACTTATTTAAAGGATCGATGATGGTTTTGAAATAAGTTTTGAAAATTAAGACAATCTATAACTGCCGATGATGTATCAAAGCGAGCTAAATATTGATGATGTCACACGATGGTTTTGCGGTGACGATAAAGGATTTGTTGATAACAAAGCAAACTCTCTTTCCTAGTCCCTCCACGAATCAATTCCAGGAATTTCGTTTGTCAGACGGCTTGTGCAACTTGTCTCACGTAACAAGATTATACTTTTTATCGATCAATTTATCGTAATCAACAAATTATAATCGTTGAAGCGAAATCTACTAATTTTTTTTCTCTCTCTCTCTCTCCGTAGCTTCAATCATTCCTTGTTTAAAATAAATTTGAGTTTCTTCCTAATTTTAATGATTCTTTACTCAAGAAAGAAGAAGAAGAAGAAGAAAGAAAAAAACTCACTCAAGAGGAAGAAATTTTACGATCTCGGAAGCTGTTTTTTTGTTTTTTTTATTCATTTCTTCGCTGTAAAATAAAAATAAAAAGACCGAACATTAAAAAAATTCCTCCGTTTTACTTTTGACGGCTCGAAGAGGAACCGTCGAGTAGATTCTTCGCAGGAAGATAATAAAAGAGGAGATGATGATACGGTCGTGAACGATAGTAGCATGTTTTAACCATGTAGTGATGCACGACAGATTTCTATTGAAACAGCTTGTTGCCGGATCCCTGCCATAAAAATGACGAGAACAAGTTAGAGGCTCCTTTTGGCCGGCCAGGATACACTTATTTGAGTAATATGGAGGACGTTCTTTCTTGCCACGTGTTCAAATAGTAGCCTCGGTTCCTCTTCGATATTCTTACAAATCTCGTTATATATTTCTCTCGCGAAAATCTGACGCTCGATTATCGATGTCACGTCCAAAAATAATATAATACGCGACATTCGATCCAGATTTCATTATCGCGGGTCGAGAATCAGGACCGATTAAATAATAACGGCCGATCCCTTTTCTCTTCTCTCTCTCTTTGCGAATGTTTGCGCTTGTATGCAAGTATATATGGTAAATATGTTTAAAATATGTTCACACGATCACGGTAAAATACATTGTGCCAATACGCCTTGAATATAACACTTGCAATCACGAGTTTCGTTGCACCATCACCATTCACAACGGATACTATGACCCTTTGTTTCGGTGATTCAAGCTTCGCTATTTATCGATGATTTCCTTGAATCGGCTTCAGGGAATCAAGAGGCACGAGATTGCTTATGTAATAAATTAGAGAATGTTATGCGAGATGGTGGATCGCATGTGGTGTCGGCTTACACGAAACAGATTCATAACTGACATTAATTTCGCATTAAGATATTTCTCCTCTCACCGATTCAAAGATTGAATCCTACCCCTTATGGGAACGAAGATCATTCGATTCTTTTCTTCAATTCTTTTCCACCGTGTTTGTGTTCCAACTGGTTGTTTATGCAACTTTCCTCTATTCTCTGTAGAAGATTTTCAATTTTAGTTAAGTTTTTTTTTCTTTTTTTTAACAGCATAATGGATTATAATCGTATATATAATAAATAACGTTACCTTTTGTCAAATTTTACCTTTTATAATGTAACATTTATACACGTTATACACTTTGTTTTGTTCCACTTTTGCAACGACTTTTCTCTCATCTTATGATATACCACGCGACTCGGATATCCAAGTGGTATGGAAAGAACCACTTCTCATATGTATCGTGAAAAATGCACATAAGCCAGACGACGAATATGCACGAGGTGCAAGAGAAGTCACTCAATGACGCCGTTGACAGGCCATTTCTGGACCGTGGTTAATGGTGTTTTTATTTCTGTGATACCTTCTTACTCAAAAAGAGAAAATTATCTTCCTATTTCTTTTTTTTTTATTATTATTAAAATCAAATCGATTGATTAAAATAATTTTTCTTTTCAATAATTTTATTCTCAAGTTTGAACATTATATGCTGCAAAGTTAAAATAATTTATCTATTTAAATATAGATATGTTATAGGGATATCTATTTTATTATAGATTTTTTAACGTAAAGTTATGCTTAGAATTAATAAGCATTCATTCGTTAATTGATAATGTAAATAATGTGTACATGACCGATGTGTACTTACATTTTGGTATTATATATAAATTTAAAAAAAAAAAAAATCTGTGATCTAAAGAATTCTGGAGACTGCATTATTTCAAAGCGCCTTCGTATCGAAACGAAAAGAGAAAAGGCAACGGAGAAGATATAAATCGAAAGAAGGGAGAATGAGGCATAGAGAAAGAGGAGGAATATAAGAGGAAGGGGTCCGCTCTAAAATAATAAACTCGATACGATCTGAGGCTAGACAAAGTTGGAACAAACATCCAGCAACACTGTACAGATTAGAAAATGAAAAACTTGATCTTAAAATGTCGATATTAAATTGAATTTAATTATTTATATTAAATTAACTTTGTTGATATTAGATATTACTTACAATTTTCAATATTTCCTTAATGAAATTTGTGAATTTACGCAAAATATTACATATTGTTGTTGTTATCATATACTTATTTCTATCAGCATATATATAATGTTTTAGATGTATCTTTTAAAAAAACAGATTAACAGATTAATTTCAAATTTTTAGAACAAGACATTTATATTTGTACGGTAAAATATTATGCTCGAAGCGCCCTCTACAGAATTCGTGTCTATCGTACAGTCAATTTAAAAATTTCTTAAATCATAGTAATGATATTTTAATTTAAAAAAAAAGTTTTTTAAATGATCGAAATAATTCGATAATAAGAATTAATAACATTAAAGAAAGTATTTCTCAACCATTTAAATCAATTTATGATACCACGAGCAATTGGTTTTAAAAAAATTTTGTTCACTCATTTATACAATAAAATGTCGCACATGCGCGTTAAAGTATTATAAAGACGTCAGTACTAACAGGTCAGAAAAGCGGTAGACAACCGGCTACTTTGTTCGGAAATACTGCCAAGTCCTTATTTTGTTTATTAATATTACATTATGGAAGAAATATTATTGAAGTTACTTGTAGCCGATAACACATCTATTCAACAGGTATATTTAGAAAAGTGACATTTAATAATAGGAGTAAATTTTATAATATTCAAAACACGTGTTTGCTCTTATTCATAACCATTTAAAAGAAATATGATGTTAATTTATTTCATCTATATTATATGTTTTGATATAGAATGTAGTAACGTATAACTTTTACGTTGCAAACTTTATTATTTTATTATTTTTAATATTTTATGTATTCATAATCTTTTATTTTATTTTATTTTTTTATTAATTTTTTTTATGAAACAAGGATTATTATATATCTTTCGTTATATAGATTTCTATAGTTTTTTTCTTTTATAAAAAAAAAAAAAAAAAAACATCTATTTCATATTTCTTATAAATAGAATTTTATATAAATAAATTATTCGCTAATTAAATAGAGAGATACATTATAATGATTACAGGGAACAGCAGAACTTAGAGAAGCTTTTAAAAAACAAGAAACTATACAAGCATTATGTCAACTTATTATTTCATCAAGCAATTCACAGGTTTTTTATTTATCTTATAAATTTTTTCTACTTATATTATAAATATTTTATAACAAAAAATAACTTATATCTAGATAAGACAATATGCAGCTATATTACTTAGAAAACGTTATGGTAAAGGTAAACATTGGTTAAAATTACCACATCATGTACGCAATGAATTTAAGACAGTAATTTTACAGGTAAAAAAATATTATTTTTTAATTTTTTTTGTTGTTGTTGAAAATATGTAGAATTTTTATTATTTTTTTAGGCATTAGTTAATGAACCAGAAAAATTTGTAAAAAATGCAATTGCACAGTTAATAGGTGTAATCGTAAAACATGAATTGCCTAATAATGGTTGGCCAGAAGTTTTACAATTTGTACAGCAGTTAGTTACTAGTGAAAATTTGTTACAGAAAGAGGTATAAAATATAATAATAATTTTATATTTTAAATTATATAAAAAAAAATTATATAATTTCTTATATCTGTAATTTATTGTAATGTATAATCTTGTTATAGTTGGGGACCTATACTTTGTCGATTATGACTGAAGTTGCACCTGATGCATATCTTACACATGCTGCATCACTTGCAGTTCTTTTGGGTCAAACATTAAACAGTTTACAAGATTTAGGGAATCCTGTGGCATATTATATCTTGCGAATAATGCAGAATCTTGTTCCTTTAGTTGAAGATAATCAAATGGTAAGTAATATATAATATTTAGAAATTGATTCAAAAATTTAGTTAATTTTTTTAATAATGAAGTATTTTTATAGATGGTAAATGCTTATCATCAAATGATGCCACAAGTTATGACCACAATTCAGTCTCTTACTACTACTAATGAAGATAAAGCAATTGAATGTTTTGAATTATTAGATGAATTGTGTGAAAATGCAATTGCTGTGATAGCTCCACATGTCAAATCTCTTGTCAGTATGTGCCTTGTTATTGCTGGTAACAAAGCATTAGATGATGCTCTAAGAGTTAAAGCAGTTGGTTTTATTGGATGGTTAGCCAGAACAAAAAAGAAAACCATAATTAAACATAAACTTGTTGTACCCATTTTAGGTATGATACATTCAAATATCAATTCAAAATAAATTTTTGAATTTACAATTTGATATAACTTGTTAACATAATTTTATAGATATGTTATTTAATCTTATGTCCATGCGACCTGAAGATGACAATGATGAAGTTTACTTTAGTGATGATAATGAAGATAATACACCTGTAACTTGTGCTACTCAAACTTTAGATTTACTTGCACTTCATTTACCTCCAGAGAAATTAATTCCTCAATTGGTATTTTACAATTTAATATATTTTTAATAATTTTCGTTTTTGTAAAATATATCTAATATTTTGTTTTTATACAATTTTTATAGTTACAATATATAGAACCTAGTTTGCAAGGTACGGATGTATATGCAAAAAAAGCATCATATTTAACAATGGCAGTATTAGCGGAAGGTTGTTCAGAATATATTCGTACAAAATATCTTGAATCCTTTTTACGTTGTACTTGTCAAGGAATTAGTGACCCTATTCCTGTAGTGCGTAATGCTGCACTTTTTGCTCTTGGACAATTTTCTGAACATTTACAACCAGAAATTTCCCAATATTCGTCCGAATTATTGCCAGTATTATTCGAATATCTAGGCCAAATATGTGCGCATATTAAACAGGAAAAAAAAGAACCACCTTCGGTTGATCGTATGTTTTACGCGTTAGAAATGTTCTGCGAAAATTTAAACGAAAGCCTTTTACCATATTTACCAACATTAATGGAAAGACTTTTTGAAATCTTGAACGCGGATACTCCAGTTCACGTTAGAGAACTTTCTCTAAGCGCTATTGGCTCAGCTGCTATGGCGAGTAAAGAGCATATGTTACCATATTTTGAAAGAATTGTTTCCATTCTTGATAGTTATCTTTCAGAGAAACAAATAGAAGAAACTATGTGTCTTCAAGTACAAGCAGTTGGTATGAATAAAAGTATTTAAAATTTATGTAACAATATTAATAATTAATTAATATTAATTATAGATACTCTTGGAGTAATTGCAAGAACAATAGGTGATAAAAATTTTGCACCTTTGGCTGGTAGATCTCTCAACTTTGGAATGAAATTATTAAAAGAAACAGAAGATCCAGATTTGAAAAAATCAATTTATGGATTGTTTGCATCAATTAGTACTATAATGAAAAAGGAAATGGCAGGTGCTTTGCCAGAAATCATTGAATATATGATTACAAGTATACAAAGTTCAGAAGGGATAGTGGTGTGTAAATTATAAAAGATAAGTTAATCAAATTGTATTAAATTATATCTTTTTCTTGTATATTATAATTTTTTTGATAGCCTCACTTTAAAGAAGATGAAACTTCTGCTTTTCCTGTTTATGAAGATCTTAGTGAAAATGAAAATGAAGAAGAAGATATTGAAAATACAGATAATGAAGAAGATAATGATGATGATGATGTAGCTGGTTATAGTGTTGAAAATGCATACATTGAAGAGAAGGAAGAAGCAATTTTAGCTTTAAAAGAAATTGCAGAACATACAGGGTAAAATATTATTTTTCATATAATTAATCTCATACTTTTCAAAATAGATTTATATTTTTTATTTCAGAGAAGCATTTTTACCATATCTTGAAAAATCTTTTGAAGAAACTTTTAAATTAATCAATTATCCACAAGAAGATATTCGTAAAGCTGTTATTGACGCTCTTCTGCAATTTTGTATTAATTTTTCGAAAATTAATACTAATGAAGGAAAACAAGCATTATTAAAAGCTCTTTCTGTATTTATTCCAAAATTATCTGAATTAATAAGATTAGGCGATGAAAGGACAGTAGCTATTACTGGTTTAGATGCTTATACAGAACTTCTGAAAGAAATAAAATCAGATGTTCTTATTGGAGAAGGTCATAAAGAAGCTATAATGAATTGTGTCACTGATGTTATGTTAGGTAAAAATTCAATATGAATCATATTTTTAACATTTTTATTTATTTAGAAAAAATTGTTTATAATAGGTAAAACGGAATGTCAAGATCAAGAAGAAGCAGATGACATAGATACTGAAGCTGAACAAGATGAATTACTAATTGAATGTGCGGGTGATGTATTGTCTACTTTCGGAAAAGTAATTTCGCCAGAAGATTTTGAGCTTTATTTTCATACCGTATTACCAATGCTCTTAGAAAGATTGGTATAGTTTTATTTATTTATATTTATGTATTTATAAACATCATATATATTCACAGTTTAAAAAGATAATAAATATTTTCAGAAAAAGAATAAATCCGAAGCTCAAAGATCTTTTGCAGTTGGTACAATTTCAGAATGTTTCTCAGGACTCAAACATAAGGTAGCTGGTTTTGTATGTCAACTACTTCCTATGTTTTTGAAACTTACTGATGATTCAAGTGCTGAAGTTCGGAATAACGCTATATATGGAATTGGTGAACTTGCATTATATGGCAAAGATGCAGTTTTTTCGTATCCTTTTAATATATTTTTATATAATTTATAAATAATTATATATATTATTAATATATATAATATATTTTATATATATTATAATTATATATAAAAATATATATATATAATTTATTTCTAAATTATTATGAAACAATTATAAAATTTTATATAATTTTTTTTTTTCTTAACAATAATTAATAGGCATTATTCTGATATTTTATCAGTTTTGTCAAATGCAATTTTTAAAGAATCACATGCAGGAGCTCGTGACAATATAGTCGGAGCACTTGCGAGACTTATCATTGCTAATTACTTCAATGTACCACTTGATCAAGTATTTCCAACTTTTGTCAAACAGTTACCATTAAAAGAAGATTTTGAAGAAAACAAAGCAGTTTTTAAAAGTATATTAACATTATATGAAGCTGGTCATCCTATTTTACGATCACACATGGAAATATTACTTAAAGTTGCAGTCAGTGTGTTACATGAAAACAAAACAACAGATGATGGTATATTATACAATTCCTTTATTATTATTTTACATAATAAAACACCATAAAATTATTATGATTCATGTTTAATTATGTTAATTATTTATCTTTTATACAGAGGCAAAAAATATTGTTATGGAATTTATTAAATCTGCTCAGCGAGATTTTCCAAATGAATGGAATTCTATGTATTCCGAACTTCCAATAGAAGTTACAACGAATATTCAACGTATATTTTCTTAAGTTTTAATATAAATTGAATTTAATTATTTCATATTGTAAGAAATAAGAGAACTGATTGATGAAAATATTTTCATCTCAGAAAAAGTGATATATGTCATACATCTCATATCTTTAAATTATGTCTAACAAAAGTTTTCAGTACTGTTTAGTTAACAATATGTATATCCATTGTTTAAATATCGACATAATTATAGAAATTATATTTCTTCTTATAAAATATGAGAATCGATAAGTGCAATTAATTACCAATAATATAACATGATACTACACATTAAATTTCTTGGTGCTCATATTCTCTGATACTGGCCATATAATTTTAGATCTGAATACAATTTTGATATGAAAATAAATATATATATATATATGTTAACTGAACAAAGTATATTAAATTCTAGTCTACAGAATTTTTTCTTTTATATATATATAAATTTTAAATTACTTCTATCAAAATAAAGATAATTGAATGAATTAATTTATTATAAGTCAATAATTTTCAAATCTGATTCTAATGTTAGATATATATATATATATGTTCAAAATATAAGCACAAGAAATTGTTTTTGGCAGAAATGATCAATTCAATTATCATTTTTCATGTTTATTTTTAATTAAAAATGA
This sequence comes from Apis florea, assembly GCF_048593485.1. Classification (NCBI taxonomy): domain Eukaryota; kingdom Metazoa; phylum Arthropoda; class Insecta; order Hymenoptera; family Apidae; genus Apis; species Apis florea. Next base: position 781,547 of record NW_028256714.1, on the reverse strand, counting down.
TGCGTATACCACAAAGCATTGTGTATGCATTGAATATAAATGTACTATAAAAAATAAAATTGTTGCACTTCATCTATTTAACAAGTAATTTCTATATATATTTATTATGAGAATGTATAATTTATCAAAAAAATTTCACATAATTTTAATATAGTTAACATTTATTTAAGAATTATCAATCCATCTATTATTTTTATTCTAAATTATTAACAGTCGACAAAAATTGTCTTATTCGAATTTTTGATTGGTTAATCAATTTTATAAAAATGTCATCTAATTAAAATTAATTACATAGCTTGTTTAAGTAAATATAATGTTATATTTATTATACCAAAAACTCCGAAATATTTTGCTGGAATGATTTTGTACTGATTTATAATTATAAGAAATGCATAAACATAACTAAAAAAATTTTATAATATTCATTTTAAAATTTGAATTACATATATTGTCAAAATTTTTCTGTAGACTTAGAATGTCAAATTTATTGTATATTATATCTAAAAATACAAGATAATTTAGTAAGTTGTTATGTTATTAGGAAATTATCAAATACTTTTTTAACCAACATGATTTTATACGATTTCAATTCGTAAAAAGTATAAGATAATATAATTGCAGTATATTTGCAGAGATTAATAAGAGAATTATATTGACAGATTATTTACAACAGAATATTTATCAATAAACATATAGTGATAAAATAAAAATTGTGTATTTATCTTAATAAAGTATTAGTATATTATAATTAAAATTAAATAATATGATTATTTTTATTATCCTTTTTTCATTATTAAATCCTCGGATGAGAAATATAAAATGAATATGAAATAAAAATATGAAATCTTAAATTGAATTATAATAGAAAAAATTATAAATAACGTAAAATACAAATTTTTAATTCAACAAGATATAACAACAACAAATAATAATAAAATGAAATATGATTAATTTATTTGAATCTTTTTTTTATTATTTTATACAAATCTATCAAAAAGTATATTAAAAAATTGAAAAGTAATTAAAAGTAGGGATTATTATTAGAGACAAAGTCGAATTGAAAAAACAAGCGATATTTAACATTCAGATATAATAAGATTAATAAATTCATAAATATGTAAGTGTAATCTAAAATTTAAATATTCAATAATAATTTCAATTCATTTTGAAATATACATATATACAGAGAGAGAAAACTTTATTATATGAAATCGTTTATTGGCGAAATTTGTTTATTCGCGATTTCACATGATCGAAATTTCTTAAAAAATCGACATTTTAATACAAAAATCGAAATTTGTATATAAAATATATTTCTTTTAAAATTTATAGTACGTTTGGAAAAATGTTTTATATATATATGTATATATACATAATAGTCATATATGTTTCATCTCAGATTAGATGAAACTTCATTTTGACATATAAAACTTGTTGATAGATGATTTTAATATGGCGAGACGATGGAAGTATAAAAGTAACGTTTATAAAACGTTATCGAGATTCTTTTCGTTATTAAATCGAGTGGGTTAGTCATCGAAGATTAAATATATATGTACTACAGGTACATGTATTTACATACATATACATATAATATACATAAAAATATATTATATATACAGTGTATCGAATATATTCTAGTATATCATTTATTTTTCTTGATAATAAATAATTTAATTTTTTTTTTTTGTCATTTCAATTGGTTATAATTATATTTAAAAAGCATAAGAATATTTGCTATTGCGTAAGCGAAAATTTCATTCGTGATACGATATATTAACGAACGAGCGGGAAAATTTTTTAAAAAAGAATATTCAAAATTTAAATATCAATCAATAGAAATAATTTATCATTCTTTGCTCATAGATTAAAATGTTATTAATTATTTAAATATATGGTTCTTATATAACTTCTTATATATCGCATTTTTATATATATATATATATATATATAAATATATATATAAATATATATAATATATATATAAATATAATTCTATATTTAAAAAGGAATGTTTAGGACATATTAATAAAAATTATATAAGTACATCAAAAAAGTTTTGAAATTTTTGAACACTCTATATGAACATGTATCGAGTGGCTGATGCTGGTTAGTGTCCTTGAAATCTCTACCATGACTCGAATCGAAAAGAAGTCGTAGGTGTATGACCCATGTCCATGGCCCAACTGTGTACCTGTCGAGCTTACCACGCTTCATGGAGATATCGCTAGTGGAAAGTTTCGTCAGATGAAAGTGGCTTATTGCGCGCGACGGCTGAAATAAATCGTACAATTCATTAATGAATTATTTGAACAATATATTTAAATAGTGGAAACATATATAATATATATATATATATATATTATAGTGCATAGTTTAATAGAAATTAAAACCACGACTAATGATATCGTTCCAATAATTTTGGTAAGTAAATTTTATGAATCTTGTTAAGTAAAAAAAAATATATTGTAATAACCTAGTAATTATTCTAAAAATTCGTATATGTTTAAAAATATATATTTATAATCTATTAGGAATGTTATATAATATATATATAATATATATATGAGTAATTCATTAAACATATTGGCACTGTACTTGATTTTCATAAACACATTTTGTCTATGTTCATTTTACATTGTTGTTGCACAACATATTTACATAATATATATGGTAAATAAAGAATTTTCAACCCATTTCACTATCTATTATTAATTTTTATTATTCGATCTTAATTAAGACAGACTCGATTATTATCTACAAAACCAATTTGATCATAATAGTTTTTTGTAATTTTATTACTTATTATAAAATTACAAAATAGAGTATGTTTTTTTGTATGATTACTGATGAATTACTCACGAATAATGATTACTTATATGATTCAATCAATCATTTGATTATTCGATTATTAATCTAAAAAGATTACCAGTCATTGCTTCTGTCAAAAAAGTTTAATCAATAAAAGTATTTAATTTTAGACTATTATTATATAATTTCACTTTTTCTTTAAAGTGAATATATGAATATATATCGAACAATGAACAATGAAATGAGAAAATAATTCTCTTAGTATCTTGAACCACGTAATAATTGATTTATCTACTAATAATCATTCAACAAACTAATCGAATTCTTCGATAGTTATTTATTTAATGGATCAATTGATTTTGATCGTTAAAACGATCCGAAAAATCGACGACCTTATTCGTTTATGAAGAAGTAGGATGTAATTAAAATGCAAGGATTAAAAATGTCTGATTCGATGTAGACGCAGTGGGAGGTCACATTTTTTAATTCGCATATGATTTGTGATTCTTCGCACATAATAAATCTACACTTAGACTTTTTATCTACATTTAGATTTTTTATATCTATACGAGTCTAATTATTAATTCTATCAATAAATTCTAATATTTTAATTGTTACTGATATTTAAGTAATTATTTCTTTTATTATCAGATTATCTTATGCAATTTATATTACTTAATATTTATAAATATAAATTTTTATTAAGAATATAAAGATTAATTATATTTCTGCATATTATTAATAATATAGTTGTTATTTTTAAAATATAAAAAACTTAAAAATATTACACTAATAAAATTAAATATTCTCAATGTCTTTGACATTTCCATTCATTATTTAATCTCAAAAATTATAAATTTATTAATTAATGTTTGTAAAATGTTTTTTAGTCATGTTTGTAAAAGAGATTACATATAAAAGAAAACTACTGGTCTATATAAATTAAAATACAAATATTCACATTTATTAACAAAGATTTAATTAGATAGAACTTAATAGATGCATATAAGTATTATTTTTGATAGTGAAGAGTACTCTCAAGCGTGATATGCCAGACTAAGTTGTTGCATGTAAATATCACTTTTACTTTTAATAAATAATAAATATTTTAGATAAATTTAATTTATATATAATTATATATTGTTTAATTATTTTTTCTTATTTATAGATTAATGAATATTTTATAACTTTTTATATTATTATAAATCTGATATATATGAATAAGAAAAAGTTAAAGATAATAATAGAAAATATTATGAAAATAAATAAATAAGATTTGTATCAAATGCATGTATGAAATTTGATCAGACGATTAATAATGACATATTGTCGGAATATCAATCGGGGATTGAAATTAATCAAGAATTAATAATAAATTTAACCGAATGTGAAACAATGAAATTCAAACTTGATAAAATTTCAAAAGTTCTTCATTCCTATAAATTATGAGTTATTTTTAACGAGAATGCATCAAGCATGAATCTGATAGAGAAAATTTTTTATCTTGATGGAAAATATTATTAAAATCACCATTATAAAACTAATATCCATGTTATTCTTCATATATACTTACGTACATATATTTCCTTGTGTATAATTTAGGAAATCAATTTTTACATATACAATTGCTAAAATTATCATTCATATTTTTAATCCATAACATTATAATAATTATCTCTCCGTAAAAAATTCCATGATATTCATATGAATTTATTTTATTTTCAGTAAAGAATGATCACCGACTAAGCACATATATAAATTAAGCGATGAACGTAGGAAGTTTCGCGGAATCGAAAAGGATCCGACAGACAAAATTCGATGAATATTGTTCGATGGCTTAAAAGGAAAAGCCAATAGAATGAAATCACAAGCGTGATCTCGAACAACGGACAAATGGTTTTATCGCTTTGACAGCATAATATCACGTGTCCGTGTACGTGTTTAAAAGACTAAAAACTCAAAAAAACGTGGCATTTCATTTACTAAACGAGCATTCATGATGATGAAGAGGGAAATATAGACAAAGGAGAGAAGGCAGTGTTTGGAGTGGCCCATTTCCCTTATCACGATAAAACGATATAACCGTAACGGTAGTACTTTAAAAACGATACGACAAAACACGAAGTAAGTACACGGCTGGTAAGCCTAGAATCGCCTTTCGGTGAATCATTTTTACCGATCAGTACCGATCAGTCTGCTCGTGGATTGTAACCGCGATGGATCGAAGAATCGTAAGATCGTCACCGTCTTCATCGTTATCATTGTCATCGTGGTCATCGTCGTCAAGTATGCCTCTTTGATTGAAAAGTAGGGATAGAACTCGAGATCAGTCTCTCGAGGAAAATGGACGTGGAACTGGTTACTCGTGCATCCTTGAATTCTTTGCAAAATGTGGACGATGGCCGGACCGTTTCGTCGAATAATGACTGGACCTGGTCTAACTTACGAGTGAGTGCAATAAGTTTATACTAATTGTGATCATGATTGATGATAGGCAAAACATATATACAGGATGACTCAAAAATGTTGAATCATGATAATGGAGGTTCTTGAAATAATTTCAGGCAATATTTTCTTTTGTAAAAACTTTCTTTTGGGCTTTGTTAATGAGTTATTAACAAAAAAACACTGGCCAATCACGGAACGCATAGACTTGTGAAGCAGCGACAGTAGCGTTGAATATGTGTTGTTGACCGAGCACGAACAAATCCAAAAGCAATATATCTCGAAGAAAGTATGTTGAATTAAATATAACAAATATATTTTTATCGATAAAAAATTATATCGAATTATATTATGAATAAATAAATATAATATTCACACATAACATATTTTCTTCGAGATATGGATTTGTTCGTGCTCAGTCGGCAGTACATAACTAACGCTATTATCGTGGTGCGATTAGGCTACACGCTCTGTGATTGGCCAGTATTTTTTGTTAATAACTCATTAATAAAGTCATAATGAAAATTTTTGCAAAGGAAAATATTGCTTAAAATTACCTGAATATTCAGAAATATTCAGTTTACAGATGTTCCAACATTATATATATATATATATATTCATTACACGCGCTACTTCCAATTGGAGATCAAGAGATTGCGGATCGTTTAACAAATGATTTTAATTGATCAAATATAAGAATGTTTTATTATACAGATATAGATATTTCATAATAGACAATCATAATATTATTATTATTATTATTTATAATAATATTATTGTCATACTAATATGTGGAATGAATTAAGGTGAGAAAAATTATTTGCAAGTTTTATTAAAACTTAAAAGAGGAAAAAAGAAATTCTATTAATTTTATTTACAGATAATATTTATAGATATATTTTATATTTATAGATTTCATAATAATATTGATTATTCGTGATATAAATAAGATCAACATATTTAATCTAATATTCATGTTATAATGTGTCTCGCACAGTATACACGCGCGCGCGCGCACACATACACAACACACACACACACACACACACACACACACACACACACACACACACACATTTCGACCACAAGATAATTTTTCTCATTTTTGTTTTATTCTAATCATAGATAAATATCTTCATTCATTTACAGATGTTTCACACATTTCCAAAGCATACGATAATCGAATTATAAGGACGATATTAAAATAAAAAAAGAAATAACGGAAGCATTAAGCATTAAAGACTAATGCTATATCTAATATTGTCGATAATTTCATTAAATTGCAATTGATTATCGTCTTTTTTATCTATAAAAATTAGATCTCGATAACTTTCAACTATGCAATCGTTTACGAAGTTGAAGTTGAAGAGTAGTATGATGTTATATCGTCTTTTTTTTTCCTTTTATGACTCGATTACAAGGAAAAGTTGTATTTTTATATGACAAACGGTGGTAAGAATAACATATTTGTTACAATATGAAGCTTATATCAACAAATGTCTTGATAACTGAAATAAAGAAAATTTTATTTAATATAGATCGCGTCCTTCGATATAATTGACGAGAAAAAATGAATTGATATCTGAATATTTAAACTGGCGCTAAAAAGATTTCCGCGATGATCGTTTCTTTCCATTTAATAATGAACCTTACGACATCATATCATTTAGTTTCGTTTTATCATTTATAGCTTATCATTTAGTTTCTATTTTTTCCTTTTTTTCTTCCTAATATTTTTAGTATCGAAAAATTTGTTCATGCGAACAAACAAAATATTTATAAATGTTTAAAATAATAGTTAATCTAAAATAGTTAATTAATTTTAAAAAAGTAGATAAATGATTTTTTTTTTCAAATATTCTTATCTTTTTACAAACTTTTCATTTTTATAGCGTCGCGTTATCAATGTGTTTACGTTATCGAAAGTTTTAAACTTGCAAGTATAGGAATGCTAAATATTTCCTGATCTAAGGTTTTATCTATCAGATCCTTCGCGCAATTCGATTTTATTTAAAACTTATCATAACATTTTATATCTATACAAAATTAATTAATTTTGTACAAAAATGAAATTTTTCTCTAAAGAATGTTTTTAATTCGCGAAAATTTTCGTGAATAATCTTAAATTTACTTTCTCTTGCGTAATTAATGATTCAACGCTTAACACTAATTATCGTACAAATTTACAGATCAAATATTTTCTTAAAAAATCGACCGAAGTTTTTTTTTGGTATAATTGCACGAGTGAATCTTAAATATGGGAACGTGTACATAACCATTCATCTTTTATTTTAAAAATTTTATCATATGAATTTTCAGATCTTCGCGAGTATACGTAGCAATACGAGAATAAATGATATTCTTCCCGCCATATCGTAATCGACACATAACAAACGTGCGTACATATTACGATTAGAAAGGGACGAGTATAAAGACGGTTGAGCCCGAGTGTTCGAGATTGAAGATCAATATTCAGCGAACCGGACGAAAGGTTCGCGGCCGAGTCGGAATGTGAAAACGCACGCGCGAAATGCAGACGAAAGGGAACTCGTTCATTTCCCGGTGGAGAGAGTTTCGAGAGCCTCTGCGAGCCCTGCCACTCTGGTGTGGCAGGAAATCGTGAAAAAAGATACACAACGTGTAGTGGCGCGACTGCGCCCGGCAATACTCGGTCCGATTTTTATCATAGTTTACGAGCAGCTTAATTCACGTCAGCTACCATGCACGCGTCGATTTAGCATCAGACAACCGGTGGCTGCCGGAGATACGCGCGCGTTCGTGCCAATTCCGAGCTTTCTCTTAAATCATCAATGGAACAGTGATCGTTGCCGTTTATCTTATTCTCACGTGAGGATTCGAATTATATAAATAATAATACGAAATCATTGTTTGCGTATTATATTTAGTTCGTTCGACGAGATTTAAAATTGTTTAAACGGATTGTTTGTCGTTTGGTAAAATTGAAAAAAGAAGAAGAAGGAAGTATCTTCGGAATCGAAAGTGTGTGGTATTTTACACAAGTGATTTACTAAGAGTGTTTTATCGAATCTTAATAATAATTTATAGTATTTTTAGTTTCTAGTATCGTTATTTGTGCTTTTTGTAACATCTTTAAGTGAATATCGTGCAATGATACATATTTCTGAGACGTAGTTATGCATATAATTCCATATAATTCAAAGCGTAGGATTAACGCCGAAGGATTTTTTTTTTTTCCCCGGAATCGATTAGAATTTTACAATGATATTCATACCTCTTTAATATTAAATCTTTTCTATGTTTATCAAAAGAAAGATTATGTTTTTTTGTTTAGTAGTGAATTTGTTATATACTAGTGAGTAGTATGCAAGTATGTAAATTTTATATTATTTGAAACAATATTATCGATGACACATGTGATTCTGAGACAGTTTTATACGTATAAGTCTAAGTACTTATGTCTGAGAAAAGCATATTTTAATACATTTTAATTTATGATTTTGAAATAATCGTAAAACAAATTTTATTCCATTCAATAATATCATCGATTTAAAATAGTATTTTTCTTTCTTTCATGTATATACTTTTCGTAAGTACACAGTCTCGTTTTAAATAAACGATCGACAGTAATGGAACACTTGCGTTTGTTCGAACACTTGATATTTAAATTAAATTCTTTTCCTTTTTTTATTATTATACATATATTTATTTTGATTTTTTATCATTATTCATAATTTTTATTTTCTCGTTTTGAAGATAATCGTATATTTCCTAAAAATTTAAATGATCATGGATGAAAGTTGAGAAAATGTATATTGTATTGTTTTCACTACGCTTTATTAATCATCGAGTAACGAATTCGTGAATCTAATATAATATAACGTATATATAGTTTCAGTTGTCAGTGATAATCCTTTGAAAAATATGGGTATTCTTTTATTTTAAATTTTTTAATTAATTTATTATTCTATTTTCAATTGTTATTCTCATAAAAACTTAATTAAATCATTATTGAAAATATCGTTACGATGATGACAATGATTATTAATCGACTAGAAAGTTCAAACAACTATTCAGTCACACATCGAATACATAATCTCACGTGCACTTTCACTTTTAGAGACAGTTCAAATACAAGAACCTAGAGAAGCTGTTCACGGTTTACCAAAGGAGGATTCAGTATGGTTATCTGTCACTTTTTGTTCTCCTGCAATTGGCCCTCGGATTCACATATTGCTTGATTCTGGTAACAATGGTAAGCAAAATAGAATGTGAAATAATGAGAATGCTTCAAACTAGGTAATTGAAATCGACGAATTTCATATTCGTCAATGAAGAATAAATATATTAATTAAAATTTCATTTTTCGTGTTTAATCATAATTCTGTTTAATTATATAAAAAAAATTATGTGAAAAAAAAACAATAATATATCTTTCGTTATTTATTTTTTTATATAGAATAAAAATAATAAATAATAAAAAAAAAATAAATAACTTATCGAAATTATTCTATTAAATAATATTATTATCATCATTATTGCAATTATTTCTAATACAATCTGATCGTAATCGCAATTGTTATTCAATCAAATCAAATAATAATTTTTTATTGGTAAGAAACGATCAAATATTTTACTTCTATTAATAAATTACACCTTTTATTTACTTATACATAGCTAAAAATATATCTTTCAATATTCAAATAAGATATTCAGAAAAAGACGAAGAAAGAGACACTGAATGTATTCTATTTTTTTTTTTTTCTCATAGGTCAACATTGAGAACTGCGTACCGGATGTGGTGATCAGCACTTTAGTGAGCGCGTTATTCTGTCCAGTGATTGCACTTTCGTTCAAGTCAAAGATCATTATTAGAAACACTTACCTATCGGTCATACTGTCCTGTCTGATCGTGGTATTATTAGCAATTGGGGACTTGGCTATCCCCTTCTATTACACTCTGTACAACGATGAAACACCACCGATAAGGTAACGTTGATAAGAGAACAGAGAAGTTCCTGACTAATCGTGGCAAGGCCACTATTTAATTATCGTAGGCGAACTTCGTCAGTTTTTCGTTCGTTTTATAACTACGTTTTATATTTTATTACTTACTTCCTTGAAACAACAATTATGAAAAATCGGCGAACCACTTATCGATATTTATCTCGTTGATTATGGGAATAATTTTGTAACAGGTTTCACAAGATATTTCCCTAGGCGGTCGTTTTAAATTTTAATTTTACCATTATTTCTCTTTTAAATAGATATTTTCAAAAAATAAAGAAGCTTGATATTTGATATTCTTATTTTCTATTATTTCAATGAGAGATTAATAAATTTTCTACTAGAAGTTAATAAATTTTCTACTATTAAATTTTCGTAATTTATGTTATTTATTTGTTTATTTTTATTTTTCTTGTTTAACATATTTTAGTGGATTTCGTTAGATTCTTTTTTTTTTTTTTTTTTTTTCAATTTTTACGTAAGAGATGATGAACGTAAGGTAAATATTAGTCAATATACAGATTAGATTAATGTGTAATTCTCATTAGCAGATTGCATTTAATAATAAGTTAATTACGAGTCATTTTTATCTTTCCTGCTAATTAAAGCGCAACTTTGAACTTGTGATCGTTTATATAACATTGTGTAATTGCATTTATTTCTTTACAGGCCTGCATACGCGACTCACGCGCTCTTGGCATGTTATGTCTTTCTACCTCTGACGAAAAATTTACATGCTCTCATACTCGGAATTACGACTACTACATGCTACTTAGTTGCTTTATCGTTAATCACTTATAGAAATTCATTCGATTTTAGTACGAAGGTAAAAATCGAAAATTAATCGTAAAAATTATTTATTACCGAATATTTTTAATGTTTAAAAATATATTAATAAAATTTCTAATTAGATTAATCTTTATTTGATTGTTAAATTTGAACTTTCTTTATGAATCTTCTAGATCATCACGGACACGATATATTTTGTTTGTGTGAATGGTTTGGGACTCTATTTTAGATTCATGAATGAAATTGTTACAAGACGATCATTTCTCGATCATCGGAAATGCGTGGAATCAACATTGCGGTTGAATTACGAGAAAGATCAAGAAGTAATGGTTTACTTTAATGAACAAAACAGTTAAATAATACAATGATAATCTTATAAAAAATATTAACGATTTTTAGGAACAACTTACACGAAGTATATTACCACAACATATAGCTGCGAAGATAAAGAAAGAATTTAGAGATATATTTAAATTTTTAGAAGAACACAAAAAACCTCCTAAACCATCTAGGTAAGTTTTTGTGATACTTAAATAATCATTGATTATAAATACATATGAATATATAATACAAGCTTGTTACTTGCTTTTCAGTGATCTATGCGTCGAAACCCACAATAACGTAAGCATTTTATATGCCGATGTTGTGAATTTTTCTGGATTGACTGTGACGTTGCCAGTGCGGAAACTAGTAGAGACGTTGAATGATTTATTCGGTAGTTTTGACGAAGCTTCCGAAAGGCATAATGTTCTGCGTATCAAATTTTTGGGTGATTGTTATTATTGTGTAAGCGGAGTACCGACACCAAATTCTCAACATGCGAAAAGTTGTGTGGATTTAGGTAAATACGTTTTAAAATTATATATATATATATATATTTCTTGCATATTTATTATTTATACAATTAAAAATTCAATTTGTTTATATTTAGGACTTGATATGATAAAGATAATTAAAGATGTGAGAGCAAAAGTACGACGCGAAAGCGGTGTAGATGTAAATATGAGGATAGGAGTTCACTCGGGCAATATAATATCAGGAATTCTAGGCGTGAGCAAATGGCAGTATGATGTTTGGTCACGCGATGTTGTTATAGCTAATAAAATGGAGCAAACAGGGAAACCCGGCAAAGTTCATATTACGCAGCAAACATTGGATCTCGTAGATGCTAACGAGTATGATTGCGTTCCAGTGGATTCTTTGAATGACGAGGTTCTCAAAAAATATGGGATTCGAAGTTATCTTATTACACCTTCGATTCCCGACGATTTCGAATCTCCGACTATGCAGGTGCATATCTCCCAGTGGCGTAGGAAATCCGAATGAATTAAATGAAAATAAAAAATTTATTTATGCTTAACGACATTCGAGCAAATCCCTACGCCACTGACATATCTTTTTAATTATTGAACGAATTTCCGTCGAGTCTTTGACGTATGTCGTTGACAGGCGAACCTTGTTGCAGAACAGCGAGAACACCGTGACAGTCATGACTCCGTCCCCTGAAACCCCTCCACTATCTAATACGCATTACGTGAAATTCTATGTACGATCCAGTACCAGTATAAATCCCAGTGCGAGAAACAGTAGACGACTTACTGCCACTATAAATAATCATGTTGGCGTATTCACCAGCACATGTAGACGGCGTACACATTTTATGGATTCCTGCTTGCGAGATTATCATTTGATGCTTAAAACTGCAGATGCTGAGATGGAACATGCTATTAAAAAAATGCCTTTAACTAAATGGAAGTAATATCTGTTTTTGATTTGTTTAAATTTTGACATTTCATCATCAATATGAAAGAAGACATCAATTTTTGAATAATTTTTTAGACAATGGTGCAATTGGAAAGATATGAATCCATTATTTTTAACATTTCAACAATGGAGTTGGGAAATACCGTTTTTAAAGCAGCCTGATCCACTTTTTAAATTTTATATTAGTTGTGCTGTTTTTGTCTTAATTTTTATGGGACTCATTTATCTGGTACCTACACTTTCTCTTTCCAAGTATGTTTTTTCATAAGATTTTTAATGATATAATTAAATTAAAAACATTTATAAAGTCTAATTAATTTCTAGGTGGCATTTAAGCACAACGATTAGTTACTCTGCAGCAATGTTATTTTTAATCGCTTTAATGCCAATAGCTTGGATGCATTTCGCATGGAATCGATATAAAGATCCGCATGATGAACATGAAGGGCAGGTTCCGCATCCTCGAAATAAATTATTATGTTTCTTATATCAAACTAGCATAAAGGTTAATATTTTTATTTAATTTCTTACATAATTTTTAAATTATTTAACATTTCCTTATACTTTAGGTTGTTTGGAGTGCATTTCTCAGGACAGTTTTATATTTGGTAATAACACTAATGTTAGCAGCGTGTGCCATGTTTGATATGATTGTAAGTTGATAGTGAATATAAATACTTTATTAAATGTTATTAACCAATGTATCCAATCATCATATTATTTCAGTTTGAATGTAAGAATGTTAATGAGCTTACAAATAATAATATAACATTCAGCGTAATAGAACCTGGCACTTCGAAACTTGATTGCGTAGCTACACCCTGGGTAAGATTGTTTAGTAGGTACTTGAATGCTGTAGATTCTCTTTTAGTTTAATTTCTTAAAATATTGAATATTATTTTTAATTTTATTTAATGATTGTTTCTAGCAAATGACGCAAACTTGCTCCTTGGCTATTTTGACGAGTTTTCTGTTTTTAAGACTCCATTATATCTTAAAATTAGTAATAGGCATTGCAATAGTCGTATTTTATTCATGGAATGTTTGGATATATCGTTCAAATTTATTTCAGGTAATTTTAATAAACGTTTTTTATCTCTAAATTAAACGGCATCAATTGTGATTTTTTTTTTATTTGTAATTTGTTTCAGTCAGGCGATAGGTGGAATCCATATTTAGAACCAAGACTGGCTCACATTTTAAGCATAGTTTTTCTTACTTTTTCTTTGCACCTAATAGATCGTCAGGTGAGCAAGTTTTACATTTAGCAAATATTATTTTTCTAATATAATATATGTTCATATATATATATATATGATATAGATATGATATATATATATATATATATATATATATATATTAACTAAACTAAACTAAACTAATTTATTCAGGCAGAATATTTGAATAGATTAGATTATTTATGGAAACGTCAATTGACCAAAGAACAAGATGAAGCATTCCATACAAGAAATGCTAATAAATTTTTACTTCGTAATATTTTACCAGAACATGTTGGTAAGTTAATTTTTAATTAAAATTAAAATTAGTATTAGTAATTCAACAAATTATAAGTAAGGAAATATATTACACAGCGGAATTCTACTTGAATATGAATAGAACAGTAGAAAATGAGCCCTATCATGAAGCTCATAGTAACGTCGCTGTAATGTTTGCTTCATTAACGGATGTATCTATCGATGAAAGTAATACTTTGGCAGTTTTAAATGAGATTATATGTGAATTTGACAAATTGCTATTTGAGCCATATTTCAATCGAATTGAAAAAATTAAAATTGCTGGTAAATAGTTAATCAGACAACAATATTTAAAATTATAGAATCAAAAATATAAATTATAGAATCATAAAAGTAATATTACAATTATTTTCTAGGCACTACTTATATGGCAGCTTGTGGATTAGAAGCTAGTCGACGCGATTCAATGCGTAGTCCAGAAAACGACGAAAATATTAGTGATAATGTGGTAAAAGTAATGGCCCAATTTGCAGTCGAAATGATAGCAGTTCTAGATAAATTGAAAATGAGAACTTTTTACACATCTAAACCTTACAGGTATATATTTACATTACATAAATTATTAAGCTATTTACTTATTTATTATAAAATATTGTTTTAGATTGAGAATTGGAATATCACATGGTGAAGTCACAGCAGGAGTAGTAGGTGCTCAAAAACCGTTATATGATATCTGGGGCGATGCTGTGAATATGGCATCGAGAATGGATACAACAGGTGTTCCAGGAAAAATACAGGTATTTTTAAAATTAGATTTTTATTTGAAAAATATATCTTCAGAGATAATATCTTTTTATGTAAAAATATTTATATAGATTACAGCAGAAACTGCGGCTGTTCTTGAACAACAAGGTGTCAAGTGCCATCTTCGAGGGGATACGTATGTCAAACCAAAAGGTTTGGTCACAACGTATTTTATTGGTATCGACGATAATCGACAGCTTCAAAGAACAGATTCTATCGAGGAAACCAGTCTGTGATAGAAATACTAAATTGATCTTTAATCAATTATTTCATCGCAATAATCGAATTGACTGGAAAATTATGTGAAAAATGAGATAATAAATATCTAAGTAAACGCACAGAGAAATAGGAAAAAACCAAAGAAAATCTAAAAAACCAAAGAGATGAAAAATAACGCAGTCAATGATTGCATCATTACGGAATACCTCAAATTATTCAATTGAGTTTATATATGAAGTATGCTTGCGATCATATGCTATATAAGCTAAATTATCAGCAGAATGATATCATTAAATTATAAATAGAAGAAATCAATTTTAATAGAATTTTTTTTTATTTTTTAAAAATTTTACTCAATCAGTATATATATATATGTTAAGAATAACTTTATACACTAATGTGCATTTAAAATATTTCCTTCTCTCCCTCTCTCTCTCTCTTATTGACATTTTCTAATTTGTAAAAATACTAATTTATATATAAAATATGATTTTACATAAAAATTTACTATTATTATTATAAATTAGTTTTTTATACATCCAAACAATAATATTTGAAAAATATTGCTCTAAACAATGAACAAATCTATAAAAACTATTAAAAATATGATGTCTTATTATTGATAATTGACGATAAAAATTTTTTTGAAAGTAATTTCTTGTAAATGCCAATTTGATATAATTTGATAGTAATTCGAAAAATAATGAAAAAAAAAATAAACATTTTTATTTATATTGATTCATGAATAATAATGTTGTATATGTATTGCATTTGATTCATAAATAATAATTAGTTCAAAATATTAATTAATATAGTTTTAGTTTTACTAAGATCATGACAAGAGATGAATGTTTTGAAAATTAAGATATGAATATATTTTTATCATGTCCTATAATAAAATTATAAAAAAATTTTGTAATCAAAGATTTTTATAAATTTTAAATCTTAAACTCAATCTTGAAATATTTGGATGATTTAAAATTTTTTTTGTTTATATTATTTATATGTAACAAATTTTTGTTTAAATATGATATGTGTGATATCATTTTATTTGTTTCTATAGCTTTAATAAAAATTTTTAAAACTTAATTTAAATAATGTAACCTATATAATTATTGTTACGTAAGAATATTGTTATTTAAATCAAAAGATTTATTACAATTTGTTTATCAAATATTATATTTTAATAAGTAAATTAATTAATATAAATATAAATTCATCTTAAATCGTGAATTTTGAACGATAAAAGATTTATGTTAATTAGTTATAAAAATAATTCATATCATTCATATTTTTATAATGATATCTATAAAATATTTTTAAGTTATTACGTTTATTTTAAATTTCTAGAGAACAAACATAATAATTTTTTAAATATATTATTTTTTTCTAATTTATAAATCACATAATATATGTTAACTATGTTCCTCAATTTGATTATAAGTAAAGCTATAAATTTATTTTTCTATCATTATGTATTATTAATGAGCGCTCATTTGTTCTGTAAATATTTTTGTATATTATATTTTTTAAATATTAAAAATAATGATCAACATAATTTACAAATATAATAAAATATTTATATATAGTGTAAGAATAGTTTATAAACAAATATAAAATTATAACAAATATCTATACAATTTAATAAAAATTTTATGATATTTAAATTTTTATATTATTTTTAATTCTTTTTTTTTAATTGTTTTTTTGATATTATATATTTTATAAAAATATTTTCAAAATTTCGAATTTTGAAAATTTGCTTTCTGGAATTCTTGAAATGAAATCTTCTAATAAAAAATATTACTCATAGCAACGATAACTGAAAATATTTTTAATGGAACAAACGAGAATTAAAAACAGTGAAAAAATAAGTGGTATTTAAGAATATATTAAGAATATATTTAATGATCATATATATGTATTTAAAAATTTTTTTTTAAACTATTAGAATTATTGTAATTTATCGGCAAATGACTGTAAAAATGGTTTCACATGTGTAATGGTCTCATTTTTTCAATTTAAATAGGCGTTTATTTATCTTGATACAATTCGTAAATAAAACAATATGTACATTGTGACAAACGGTAACGAAGTGACGACTATATTCATTTAAACTTGGCTTAGGCTTTATCGATTTATACGTAGTTTTAGAGCTTCACATAGTGAACTCTATTTTATTTCGTTCATTTATTCATGTATTCGGTTTATTTCGAACAAGAATATTGAGATCGACATATATAGTCTTCGCAAAAGAAATTATTAATTTTTTACGATAATTATATAATTCATTTTGCAAACCAATTATCTTGTTGGTCATTTTATTGACAGTGGTGGGATACGAGAATAGATAACAATACTTTATCATCTTTGACATTAGAACTGTCATCGTGCTCTTCGTTTATGTGATTTTTAACAAAACGTAAGTTCTGTATTTTAAATGTTATAAATCGAACAAGATAATATGCAAATTTTTTTATTACAGACAGTGTTTTCTTAAAATCTGGTATATTCAGAGAAGTGTACATAAAAAAAGTGATTTTTTTTTTACGAATGCCTACTTTGATTAATCAGTGAGCGATTAACCTCTATTAAGGAGGTTATTATCACATATAGATTTTCAATATTATTAATTTTTTTAAATAACATAGAAGTTAATATGGATATTGGATTTTCATCATACCACAATGGTGGTCCTACAAGAGAACAAGATTTTGGTAGGCTATCTCAGACCATTGGTACATCTATTTTGAAGATATCTCAAAATGGTAAGTGGAATTTATTTATCTGAAAATATATTCAGTATTCATTTTAATTTATATTTAATAGTGTCTTCTATGCAAAAAATGGTCAATCAATTGGGCAGCTCTACAGATTCTCAAGAACTACGAAATCAATTGTAAGATTTCATTTAATAATATTTTGTATAAACAATATTCAAATATATATTTTATAATATATATTATACTGTATATAATTATACTTTTTATATATATTTTAGACATCAAATACAACATTACACACAACAGCTGGCAAAAGATACTAGTGTACATCTTCGAGATTTAGCTATATTATCTAATAATTCAGGATCTACTAGTCCTGGAGAACAAAGACAACGTAAGATGCAAAGAGAACGTCTACAAGATGAATTTACAAGTGCATTAAATTCTTTTCAAGTATGTTCAAAATATGCCTTATTTTTATAATATATAAATAAAATCTATATTTATAATCTAATATAATATATATAAAATATATATATATATATATATATTATATATATAAAATCTATATAATCTATATATATTATATATATAAAATATATATATATTATATATATAAAATCTATACTTATATAAATTCAACTTTTTAGGCAGTGCAAAGACTTGCAGCCTCCAAAGAGAAAGAAATGGTTAGAAGAGCCAAAGCAAGTGCAGGTATTACTCCATTTGGAGAAAAAAAACAAGAGACATTAATAGAGTTACAAGATAGCAGAACTCAGAAACAAATTCAGCAACAACAATTACAAGAAGAACAAAATTTGCGAATGTTGGAAGAACAGGAAGCAAGTATAAGACAGTTGGAGGTATATTTTTTCATTCTAATAATATCTTATTAATTTTTTGAATCAATATAATAATGAATATCTTTACAGAATAATATTAGTGATATCAATCAAATTTTCAAAGATCTTGGTACTATAGTATATAATCAAGGAGAAGTTATTGATTCCATAGAAGCATCTGTTGAAAGAACAGAAGTATCAGTCAATGAAGCTACTTCACATGTTAGACAAGCAAGTATATATCAAAATAAATTACGCAAGAAAAAATGTATATTAGCTCTCATTGGAGCGATTGTATTATTTATATTAATTGGAATCATTGCTTGGCAAAGTTCTTAAATATTTTATAAAATGGATATAATGATAAAGATATAGTTGCATTTTAATTGCAAGATACCATATTTGGTATATTTCTTGAAAAAAGTTTTGATTTAATTAAAATCGCTTTATAATTACAAAAAAATATAGTACTATAGAAGTGTAGTACTCTATGAAAACAAATGTAACAAGAAAGACTTGCATCATACTGTATCTTATTAATAACATTTTCATAATTGTGATAATAAATGGTGCAAGATTTATTTTACAAATAAAATGTGCAATGGCAAGTCTAAGACTGCCCACTCCATTTGTACGTTTCATTACTCATTGTGTAATATTAGTGCATAAATATACATATAAAAAAAATATATACACACATACACAAATCTATTCATGATATAGTGATTAATATTTCACATAATTTTATGAAGTATACTCAGAGAATAAAATGATTCATATTTTAAATGATGCCAGCGTGCATTTTAAAAATTGTATTTTGTGTGACTTGTATGAATAAATATAGAATGAATGAATTGGTAATTATTGTATAGTATAAAAGTTTTGAATGTCCTATGAAAATTGTTCTTATCTGTAAACATCAAAATAAAGAATTAATGCAAATATTATGAAGAAAATATATGAAAAATCAATGTAAAATAATTTTATTATATTTAAGAATATTGATTTATTTTAACAAATATGTATTAAGTCATGTAAAATGAATTATATATATCACATTGGAACAAAATTTTCCTGTATAATTAATATTCAAATTTGAAAATTACTAAATTATTTAAAAAAAAATTATTTTTTTACTATGTTTAATTAATGTATTATATAATATAATGTTTAAAATATATGTTCAATAAATTTATCTTCATTTTTTATGTAAATACATATTTTGGATTAAAATTAATGATATATATTAATTTATATCAAACATTGCGTAAATAGCATTATAAATGAGGTATAGGATAAACTTAACATTTAATAAAATTTTGTTTTATATTTCGAAATACAAAAAAAAAAAAAACAATGTTTGATATTAATCTCTATGATTTAGAATCATGAATGCAGAAGTCTTGAATGTATAAATTTTATAAATTAAAAGTAGACAACAAATAGTAGGAAAACAGAATAATAAAAATATCGAAATCATTTTCAAAATATTACAAATAAAATTTACAAAAAAAAAACAGAAAATGGAAAAAAAAGAATAAAAATAGAATAAGAATTGATTATCAGCACTAATTTTCGTATTAAAGATATCTTTTCAAAGAATTATTTTTTTATTTAACAAAATAAATGCCATTGACGATTAATTCTACCCCTATTTCTATTTTTTATCCATTATTTTCTATCCTTCTTAATGAGTTTTATTTGTATATACTCTGAAAATGGCGCTGATTTCAGTATTTTTATCTATCTCTATCTTTTTCCTAGTATTCAATTTCCTTATCATCACTATATTCTAGTTTCCTATCAATACCAACAGTAATATAAAATAGTGACAATTACTTTTGTATCGTTTGATAGTTTAGAAATGGAGTGATTAATTCATTTAAGATGGAACTATATTAATTGTTTTGTTTGAAAATATATTTGTGCTAATAAATTGAATATATCAAAATAATTAGAACATATATTGAATGAAAACTGTGTGATCACATAATGTTGAAACATATTCTTCGTGTAACTGCAATTATATTAATATGTTTGTCAGAATCTAAGGTTAGAAATTTATAGAATGATAAAATTGAATCACTGTAATATATAATTTATATGAATAATTACAGGCGCAATACGACGATAAACGATGTAAATGTATTTGTCCTAGTCTTCCTTCTGTTATAAATACAACACAATCATCATCAGAACGAAAAACATATATTATAAATGTTCCACCTTCTGAATGGTAATCGAAATCTTTAATTAAATCTCATATAACATGTGTAAAATGAAATTAATATAATATATGTTGATTTAAATTTCAATCCACAGTAAGTGTGAAAATGTTGTCTTGTCCAAAGTGGGAGATCAATTGAAAGGTAAAGAAGAAATATTTTGTTCAAGATGTGATTGCAAATATGAAAATAGGAACACTACTATTATTAAAGTAAATTTTATTATATTTATATTTATATATTTAATGGAATATTTTAAAATAAACAAAATTTTTAAATAATTTACATTTTCAGATAGTGGTAATACTTGTTATTTGGGTTATATCTCTGTTGGTAATTTATATGTTATTTTTGATTTGTTTGGATCCATTATTGAATAAAAGGATTCATAAAGCTTCAACAAATATTGGTTACCATGAACACAATAATGAAGATGTATGTTATGATAAAATTTATTATATATTAATTAAAAGATATCAAATAATATATAGCTAAATAGCTATATATAATAATCATTTGTATCATTTTCATTTTGATAGGATGATTCTTCAACAGCTCCTGGGACATTTCATGCTATGGGTGAAAGAGGTAATGTTCTAAATCGTGTTGGTCATCAACAAGATAAATGGAAACGTCAAGTTAGAGAGCAGAGACGTAATATTTATGATCGACATACTATGCTTAATTGAACTATAGTTTTGTTTATAAATAGAATTAAATATATCAGATAACAATATAATGACTGTGATATTTATTTGATAGCATTTAATACATAATTTTTTTTTAAATTATTTTATAAATGTAAATTAAATGATTAAAAATTAATAACATGATATAATATTGTAGAAAATGTGATCAAGAATATTATATTGATATTGCATCAAATACTAATAATTTCTAAATTTTCTCAAATAAATAAAAGATTAAAATGCATTATTTTTATTAATATATATATGAAGTATATATATATTTTTATGAAATATTTATTTAAAAATGAATTGAAATATTTTACAGAATGATACTTATGAAATATTATGTAAATTATAATATAGTAATAATAAGTTGCATTAATACAAACATAAATAATTTGAATTTATACAATTACAATTTCCATAGTACAAATAATTGATTTACTTAATATACATTTAATTTTTGTAGAAAAATCAACAATGAACGATTTTACTTATTTAAATTAATTTCTTTTTTAAAATTGTTTAAAATTGTTTAATATTGAAATCATTTATCTTTGGAAACAGAGTCAGAATCAGATTCTTTACGTAAACTTTTGTCAAGTATATCTTTAATTGAATCATATAATGTTAAAACTAATGCTCCACCAGTTCCTCTAAGAATATTTGAAAGTGAACCTTTAAAAAAAGCTCCAACACCTTCTGTCCTAGCTGTTTTAATCCAACAATCTAATGTATTTTTATACATGACTTCTGCTCTTTTAAGTCCGGATTGCATCATCATACGTCTTCTAACTGTATCAAAAGGATATGATATGATTCCAGCCAATGTTGTTACTGTCTATAAATAATATTAATATTAATATTATTTATTAAAATGTATAAAAATTTGAAAATAATGAATAACTTACTTGTGCAATTAAAAAGGTAATATGCAAAGGAGTTTTTTTTGGATCAGGTAGTAAGTTTTTTGAAGTGTCATAAAAACCAAAATATGCTGCTCTATAAATAATAATTCCTTGAACACTCACATTAAAGCCTCGATATAAACCAAAAACACCATCTGATTTGAAAATTTTTATTATACAATCACCCAGACCTTTGAATTCTCTTTTCTCTGCTTTTCCAATGTCTGCAGCTAATCTATAAAATTTATGTTTTAATATATCTATACTATTTATATATATATAATAATTACAATACCTTGTTCGAGCAAAATCAAGTGGATATACAAATAAAAGAGATGTTGCTCCAGCTGCTCCACCAGAAGCCAAATTTCCAGCTAATTGTCTCCAAAATGCATCTTTTGGGACACCTTCTAAGAATAAAGCTTTAAATTTGTCTTTAAATGCAAAATTTAAAGCTTGAGTTGGGAAATACCGAATTACATTAGCTAGATTCCCTCTCCAAAAACTAAGGAAACCAGTTTCTTTTGGTATGCGAATAAATGCATCCATCATACCTAGTAAAATTAAAAGATATAAAAATATTATTTTAATTTATATTAAAAGAAATATACCTTTGTACCGATCTTCTGGTCTTATTTGTTTTGAAGTATGTTGAACTTGGAGTAATAACTTTACTCTTTCTAATGGTGCAACTGCAGTTTTTGATACAGCTGCAGATATTCCACCAGCTAAAAAATCAATTAAAAATGACTTATATGCATCCATATTATAAATTTTTAAGAAATATATGCATCTTCAGAGAAAAATTGCAATTTGCAAATATGAAACTGATTTAAATGATAAATCATGTTATAATACACATTATGTTATAATGTTAACATAATTTTATAGATCAAATACTTTTATAACTTTATTTATACACAAATAATGAACAACATATTGAAAATATAGGACTTTTACAAATAAATATTAACCAACATCTGACATGAGCTTTTTTACAATAATTTCATTTGTAACTTCTATTGTTTTTTTTTATTTTGTTTTTGATGTATTTATAATAATGGAAAAGGTAAATGAATACACAAAAAATTTGATATTAACGTTTAATCGCTTTACATAAAATTAAATTTTTTTTTTTTCATTAATTTAAGGTGTTAAATTGGTCATACAAATTTTGTCATTAAAGCATTCAAACTTATTTTAAGAACTATGACTATAACTTTTTTCGTACAAAGAGTTTCAGATCACAGTAAATTCTAAGCTAAAATCGACGCAAATATATTAATATATCTTTAGAGGAAGAAAGTATACATAATTAAACATTAAGTAAAAATATTTTTAATTTAGGAGACTAGATAAAAATACTTAACATCAAACCACATTGAATAAATATAGAATAATAATTGTTCCAATTCTAAAATAGTCATACTTGTTAATTATATCAATAGAGTTGAAAGGTACACACAGCATATTTAGAGGAATGTTTCGGCACATAATGACAAAGTTATGGACAAGACTGAACCAATATTGAATCAATATATGAATATATCTTGAATCAATATGAGATTTAAAAAGATATATTTGCATTTGTTTTTTTTTTTTTGACTTCTAAGTGACAAAATATTTGTTATAAAATATAATAAACGTGAATAAAATTTGTTAAAAAATATAATAAACATAAAATTTTAATATGAATTTAACTTATTATGTAAAAATGAAAATAGTACTATAATAAATCTTCAATATAAATCAAATAAAATACTTATTCACTGCCTGTTATAATTTAGGCATTGTTATCTATTGTATAAAATTAAAATGATCAAATATATATATGCGAATATTGTGCGAATATATTCACAATTTATAATTTATTTTTGATAATATATACCAATTTAAATATACTTCTTTTGAAAATATACATTCAAAATTGGCACTATGGAAAATGATTTTATCTTTAATTAATTGGCAGTGAAAATACCGATCTTGTTGTTCAACAAAATATCAGTTAAGTTAAAATTTATAACTTTAATATGCAACAGCATATTAAAATAAATGTGTATATCAAAGACTCATTCTATATTTCAATATTTAATAGTGAATGTGAGAAATTCAAAATTTTTGTACCATTTGATTAAGCTGCATGAACAGACTGAAAAAAAAAATTATGATTAGGAAATTTTTTTTATTGATATATTATAAATGTTAATTTCAATTAAGCATACTTTTGCAATATCCACTCCTGTTAAATTCTTAACCAATTCTGGTACACGTGTTACTATATTAAATACTTCTTCAGTTAATTTTTCTGCTCCAATAGTTCCATTTCCACTAGAAACCATTGTTATTTTCTTTGCTTGTGACAAAGGTGCTGCAACTTCAGCTGCAACCTGAAAAGATAAGATAAAAAAAAAAAAAAATAATATAAAAGACATTTAGGTAAAAAAAAAAAAATTAAAATCTAAATTTTTTTTAATTACTTTTGGAAGCGTATCCAACATCATATCAATCATAGCAGCACTTTTATATTCATTCCATGCAGCAGCTTTTTTTGCCATTTGTTCTGCTTCTGCTGTAGCTTTTGCTTTAATAGCAAATGCTTCTGCTTCGCCACGAATTTTGATAGCTTCTGCTTCAGCTTCAGCTTCCATTACTAAACGCTTTTTATTAGCTTCAGCCATTTTTTCTAATCTGTAGACATATTTTAATAAATGTTTATTAATATTTATTTATTGTTAATTATGTTAATTAAAAATTTATGTTAATTAAATACCTATACTACCTTACCTATATTTTTCTGCATCAGCTGGACGTCGAACAGTTGCATCCAATTCTCGTTCACGTCTCATCATTTCTTGTTCTTGTACTGCAATTTCTTGTCCACGTTCAACTACTTTTATTTGCATTTGCTCTTCCATAATCCTTTGTTTAGTTTTTGCAGCTTGCAATTCAAATGCCATTTCTGCTTCTGCTTTCTATAATTAAAATATACATGATAACATGTTCCAAAAAAAAAAAAATCAATATATTTATTTAAACAATAACATAAATAAGAAACCTACTTTAGTTTGTACTTCAACATCATATGCAGCTTTTTTTAATTCAAAATCACGCTGTGCTTTAGCAATCTCAGTATCATTAAGAAAACGAGCAGCCATTC
Organism: Apis florea; assembly: GCF_048593485.1. NCBI lineage: Eukaryota > Metazoa > Arthropoda > Insecta > Hymenoptera > Apidae > Apis > Apis florea. The sequence goes on along the minus strand of NW_028256714.1, from coordinate 755,710 downwards.
TTTGTTCTTCAGCAATAGCTTCGCGAATTTGAGCATCTCTACGAGCTTCTGCTTCACCGATTCTTGCATCACGTTTTACCTCAGCAGTTCGGGCCATTCCAAGAGCTTTTAAGTATCCCTATAAATGATCATTAAATATATAATACTATAATTAATAATATTGTATTTTCATTATAAATTTTGCATAATAACATTCATTTTAGCAATTACTTTAAATTCAACCTGAATTACAGAAAGGCAGCATACAATAAGAATATCACACATATTTGAAACACAGAAATTTGCAAATGTGTACAATATTTGTGCTACCATTTAAGCAAGCATTTGAGATATGTTCTAATTCCTTTTTATTAGAATTGTTAATGATTTGTACTAATATTGTTTGAACAGCAGTGCAGTGGCATTATATGTAGTGATAAAACAAAATTTGAACGTACCTTTGCCCCCTGCAAGTAGCAAAACAAAAATGTATTCAATTTACAATGTACAAAAATTGGACTACATTAACTCATATAATAAAAAATTACTTATAAGTATTTCACAATCATCTAAAGGGGGACTTTTGATATCAAAAAGATTTCACATATATGTAAATATATATCATATTTTAGTATTTTCAATTGTTTTGTATGTTTTTTTGCATAAAAATTCTTCTTAAATTCAATCAAAATTAAATGTTTTTTAATAAAAAGAAAAAGATTAACTTACTTCTTCATCTCGAATATCTTTTAATGTATAGGATACAACAGTAATGCCCATATTGACTAGATCACTGCTTGCTACTTCAAAAACTTCTTTACTGAATTTTTTACGATCTTTATATATTTCCTATATGATACAGAAACATAAAAAATTAAATAAAATTAATTTATTTTTTTTTATAATTTACTTATTCAAATTTAATAACATATCTTATTACCTCTACAGTCATGCTTCCCATTATTGCTCGTTGATGTCCTTCTAATGTTACAAGTGCAATATTATGAATTTCTTCTTCAGTTTTTCCAAGAAATTGTTCACATGCTGTAGATAACATTTCCTCATTTTGTCCTTGTATTTTAACCTTTAAATATTTAAATATTTTGTAAATAGATATTTACTTATTTCATATTTAGATTTTAATTATATTAAAAATATATATTCTTCATTTTTACCTGTGCAATTCCTGTTACAGATATTGGTACACCTTGACAAGTGTATACAGTTGGGCTTTCTACTTGTAAAGTCATAGTATTTAATGAAATTCTAGAAAATATAAAATTTGTATAAGACAGCATATTACAATTATTAAATATTTGTTAAATGATTTTCTAATATAAAAATTTAATTTAAACATTTATTTTATTATATTATATTTTATTATATAAATCCAATAATTTACTTACTTTTGCACTTGTTGAACAATAGGCCAAACAAATACTCTACCTCCAGGTACTAGTAGAGGTTTGCTATAGCAACATCCTAAAGAAAAAAAATTATCAATATACAATGATATACTATATATTATATATAAAATTTTATATTAGCATTCTAATATAGCATTTAATTCTAGCATTTTACAAAAAGATATAAAAAAATAAATATATAATTAAATTATATATTTATATATATACAATATCATATTTCAGTATTAAATATACAAAATTAATTAATCAATAGTATATTACATAATTAATTTTTCTACTTTATGATGAACTCTTCCAATCAATTAATTGACAAATTGCTCCTCCCATGTTATATTCAATGTGAAAAAGAAAATAATTTACAATTACAATATAAATCATTCTATATAATTACCGGATACTACGAGAGCTTCGTTTGGACCACAAGTAACGAATCCACAACTCATAGTCACAATTTTAAAAAAAACAATAGTTATTGTAAATTTAAAATGGATCGAATTTTAGTGTAATCCCTCTATAGTCAATTGATGTCGCTACAGTGTTGTCACTCTGCAAGATATCTAAATTTATGCCGAGTTTACAATAATTCATAGATACGTATGCTTAAGTTTTTAGATTTTATTTTAAATAATAATTTTTATAATATTGATTAAAATTTATTTTACATATTTTATATATATAACAGAAATAATAAATCATATAATTTTTATTTATTTCTATATTAATAATATTAAAATCGTCTAAATTGCTTCTTAAATCTTTCATAATGATAATCATCAGTTGCTTTTTCTCCATTGTCTTTTCTTTTCCCTTTATAATCGTCTCTAGGAGCTATTATCTTTTTCCTGTCATCAGAATCTTGTTTTGATTTCTGAAAATCTGTATCCTCTATATTAACTAAAAAAAATATGAAAAAATGATGTTTATATATTATAAGAAATGATTTATAAAATAAATAAAATAAGAAATTAAATAAATAATATACATCTATTATGTTGTACAAAATTCACAGCCATATTTGTTGGTACAAATTGCGAAGGACCATCCTTTTTTCTGTGTCTATCCCAAAGCAATTTTAACTTAGCTTCTTCTGTAGCTTCAATATTACGAATCTTTGCTCTAAAAATGTATATTTTACGTTTTAAAATGAAATATTCTTTTATATGCAATTTATTAAAAAATTGAAATATAAAAATTTTTAAAAATAAAACTAAAAAATATATATTATAACATATTCTAACATACTCTATTCCAAGATCTACTTCTGGTATACCAGATAACATTTGATTTGAAAGCATTTCTTCACTTCTATGTGCAGAACTTTGTCTTAAATGTTCAGGTACTGCTTGCAAAGCTGCTTCTTCTGGTGAACAATAAGATCCTTTATCATTATTTAATCCATTTTCTGTTTTGTCCTCATTTTTACTTTTTCTTTTTGATAATTCTTCTTCAATATATTTCACCCTAATCAAATTAAAAATATTTAATTATCTATTTAATGAATTAAATACATATCATAAAATAATTATAATATTCACATTTCTTCATCTTCATCTCGTTTATTAGTTTCTGCATTAAATTGTGTTCCAATTCCTGTTTCATATGCATCATTTTGTTTTAATTTTGTGTTTTTCAATGCTGCCATATTTACCATTCCTCCAGTTTTTACATTAAATGGATCTGACTAAAAAAAAATTCTTTAAAAAAAACATTTTCTATATTTTGTTTATTAATTATAATAATACCATTATTACCATCATTACATCAGGTGTTACATTTTCTCCAAGGGCTAATCCAACGACATTAACACCTTTTGGTCGTTCACGAAGTTTCTGTATAATTTTCATTTCTTCAACTTTTTCTCTAAACATATATATATTTTTATTTTAATGAAATAATTTTATAATATTTCTGAATAATATAATTATTCTACATTTATTTAAAATAATTATTTATCATTAAATATAATAAAATATAATAACCTGATAGATATTTCTTCATCTTCATTATCATCTTCATCTGATAAAATTTGTCGTTTTCTTAATGCTTTCTTAGATCTCTTTTTAAATTTTACTTTATTTTCCTCTGAACTACTCATCTATTTTAATTAGGAAAAAATCATAATTTTATATATTTATATTTATATATTTATTGTGATCATTTATTATAAATATAACTTTAAACTAATAATATCATATTAATATTACATCTTACATTAAATGTATATAATTATTTATACCATAAATATAAATAATAATATTTATGAATGCTCGTAGCCTTAAAAAAGAATTACAAATTAATATATGCTATGAAAAAATATTTTATATATATAATAAATAAATAAAATACTTTTATGATTTTACAGTTTACAAAAAGTATTTGTGTACTGTACTCATAAGAAATACAAAAAATATAATCGTATTCAATATTTGTATTCCATAAATCACAATTTTATTAAATATGAATAATATGAAAAAATATCAATATATGAATTTATTTCCACTTTAATAACTTGAATAGATATAGACAAGATTGGTATGTAAATATTAACTAAATATATACTTTTATATGTACTATTATATTTTATATATACTATTTATTATATATGCCATAGAGAACTATAGATAAGAATAGGTAAAGAATAAACCTTTTCTATAGTTATTTTATAAAATTTTATATTCTATATTTTACATTTTCATTGTGAAAAAATAAAGAGTTTCTTTTAAATGTCATAAATATAACGTTTAAAATAAATCAATGATATGAAATTAATTCGATTTTATATTTTTATAAAAGTTTGAAAAAAAAATTTCCGAGCTGGAGAATTAATTTGATTTGTTAAACAGGCTATTAAATAGATATGTCTCTTATAAATTGTATAATAAATAAAATGTAATATTCTTTCTTTAATTATAAATATTCCCTTTCAAACTTGTAGGAATGTTTCCTATCTAAGATATATTTATTCCTTGTTCATGCTATAGGTGACAAATGCACGTGATCATAGATTAACAGTGTTTTGATTGTTTCAAATTTTAATATGAAAAATAAACCAGTTCGTCATAAAGAATTAAATACATTTCAGGTATAAAATATGAAGCAATATAAATATATATATTTTAAATATAAAGTATTTCTTTTAATATAATATACAATATTTCTTGTATAATATTTAATACAATATTTAATACAATATTTTTGGTTTTTTATGTAGTTTAAAACATTTTCCGAAAGAATAAATGAAATTGATGTTGATATATTTCATTATGTTTCACATCGAAACGAGGAAAATGATGAAGAAGCCGAAACTTATTTTTATCAAACACTTCAAAAATGGAATTTTCTTAACCTTACAGAAGGTTATTGCAGTTTTAAGAAGAAAGTTCGTAATATCGTAACTCTTCCACAATTGATTAATCAAAAGCAATTCGTAATAGATACGTTAATAGAATATTTAGAGAAGAAAGATATTTTGTTTTTACAACCAATTTTAGAGTAAGTATTGTATTAAAAGTTAGTTATTATTTCATCAATTAATAAAGTTGAAAAAAAAGTTGAAATAAAAAGAAAGATTAAAAGAAATATATATATTAAAAATATATATTTATTAATCATATAAATTTTTTATTGCAGATTAGTAGTGGCTGTATCAAAAGATTTGCAAAAAGATTTTTATGAATATTTTCCTAGATGTTTAATTGTTATTATTGATTTATTACGAACAAAAGATACAGAACAAATAGAATATACATTTACATCACTAGCTTATTTATTTAAATTTTTATGGAGATATCTGGTTCAAAATATAAAAACTGTACTTGATCTTTTGTTGCCATTATTAGCAGATACACAACCAGTTTATGTAAATAATTTTGCAGCTGAAAGTTTTGCATTTGTGGTACGCAAAATTAAAGATAAAGATTCTTTCTTAAAAACAATATTACATATTCTGAAAAATAATCCTAATGGAATATCAGGATGTGGTAAATTATTATTTGAAGTAATATCTGGTATACCAGGACAATTTCATTCATGTGCAGAGCAAATGCTTTCATTATACTTCAATGCATTAAATAATGAATTTTTTAATCAAAATCTAATGTTCAAATTATTAAAAGAAATTATTGATTGTTTATTACAAAATATATATCCACAGAAATGTCATATATTTTGGTCTGTATTTTTAAATGTTATGGATAAATCTATTGAAAAAACTAGGAATTTTCAATTAACAACTGAAAAGCAAAAAAGTTTAATTCTTTTAATGCAATTGTTGAATATAATTATAAATTATAAAAATGGAAAAATTGTTATAGATCCTGTATCATTGATTAAGAAATTGGTTCAAATTTTAAATATTTTTGAAAATGAAAATGATGTATTGCAAGAAACTATAAATGTATCAGTTGCTATTCTTTTGGCAACTAATGTTAAATTGATGCAAGAGACATCCAGTCAAATATTAATTAAAATTATGTCTGTGAAAGATATCAAATTATTATATGGTACTGTTGAAAGTTTAATGCACTATTCATCATTTGAAACTTTAGTATTGCCTCATATAATACGACATAGCATTTCCATTGGTTTTAATGATGACATTTTAGAATTGTTTACTAAGATAATTAAAGTAAAAGCTCCCTTATGTCTTAATGGTATCAACTTAAATAAATGGACGAAATACATTTTAGATATACGAGGTGCAAAGTTTGATACTATTAGTTTTTGTCAGAAAAATTTAAAAGCTCTATTAAATAATGATGTACCAGCAAATGCATTAAAGATATTAATTATTTTACCACATTTAAAACCTTTGCCAGAAGAATTTAAAGATATTTTAAAAAATGGAATATTATCTTTATATCAACGGATATTAAATAATATCAATATAGAAATTGAAATAAATAAATTATGTTTGACATTATTAATAGCTTTGGAATCAGCAATTCACATATTGGAATTAGAAATTTTACAAAAATTTATAGAAATGAATGATATAAAAATATTAGACTTAATTACAAAATATCCTGATAATAAGTTCATCTTAAATGCAGTAGATTTATATATAACATATTTTAGTACATCACAATACCGAGAAATTTACATAAATAGAATTATATTTGATAAATTAAATAATAATATTGCACAGAATTTAAGTTCACCTTTTAGTGAAATCCGTTTAATAGTAACACATTTATATTTTTTATTTTCTAATATCAATGAAGTTAAGTCTACTCTGAATGAAAAGATTAAAAGAAATCCTATGGAACATATGTATCTAGCAGAATGTGAATTTATATCTATACAGACTTATAGAAGTAAATTGCTACATTTACAAACATTATCCTATGAAAGTGATATAATGACAAATTTTGATTTGAAATATTATGAAATTCCTCTTCGATATTTATTGGGAAATCTATATATAAATTTTTCTTTATTGTGGGAACCTGTGAGCAAAATTATAGCTACTTATGCAAATAAAGATTGTGATCAATTTTGGCCTTTATTCTTAACAGAATTAAAATGTGATGAAAAACTAATTATAGATTATAAACCATTGTTTGAATGTAATATTATTTCTGAAATACAAAATGCAATACAAAGAAGCAATGACAAACCAGATTATAAAAATCATAAAATTCTTTTATGGAAATGTATGAAAAATTTTTCACATTTCTGTGAGATAAAGAACAGAGATATAACAGGATTATTTATTGATTTTGTAAATGATAATTTTTTTAAGTCTAATTCTGAAGATGCAAGATGTTGTAATATTTTGAAAATACAAGAATTAACTATTTCTGATAGCAATATGAAAATTGACGAAGAAAATGAAAGTGATAATGAATCTGAAGAATATAAAGAAAATGAAATAGAAGAGAAAGAACAAAAAGAAATTACAATTTATAAAAATACAGAATTAAGACAAATAAATGCAGAAACTAAAGAAATAATAAGTAAGAATTATAAAGTGAAGCTTTTAATTGCTCAACTTGAAGTATTTGAAAAAATAACAAATCCAAAAACTTTATACAGGGAATCAGAAATGCAGAAACTTTATTTAGATTTATTGTCTTCAAAAAATTCTGATATCCAAAGAGGTGCTTTAAAATGTCTTCTTACCTACAAATACAAATATTTATTACCTTATAAAGATAATTTGCTCAGTTTAATTAATGAAAAAAATATGAAAAATGAATTAACACGTTTTAAGATTGATAATGAAAGTAATATGATATTGAATGAACATCGTGATGAATTTATACCTATATTAATGAGGATAATTTATGCGAAAATGATTACAAAAACAGGAATGAGAACTGGTAATAAAGCTGGTGGTATTCTAAAACGAAAAATGATTTTACGTTTTTTAGCTGGAATTCAAGAAAATGAAATGATCATATTTATAAACATGGCATTTAAACCTTTTAAAAAATATATATTGCTAGAATTAAATAAAGCGGATACTCAAATTAACTTAAGACAACTTACACAGAATATTATTAATACTATTGATTTGAATAATGTTACACCACCTAAGCGATTACAAAGTGCTACAAATTTGCTTGCAATTTTAATAGAACAATCTGGTAGTAAGATGGGACAAAAATTATTACCTTATTTACTTGGTTTAGTAATATGCATTCTGGCAGAAATAACTGGAATTTTACAAAATTCAGATAAAGTTTATGTTGGTTATTTAAAATTAATCAGAAATGTTAGATCAACTTGCATCTCAATATTAGCAAGGTTTTTTAGTCATTTTGAAAATTATGAATGGAATGAATATGAAATAGATGCTTTATATGATGTAGCTATATTTCCATGGTTGGAAAAGTTACCTATGGATGGTATTCATAGCCCTACCCCATTATTACGATTGTTTATGATATGGAGTCAAAACTCCCGTTATTATCCATTATTTATAAAACATCATGAAGATAATAAATCTATTAGTCCTCTTCCATATATAATGCAACTTTTATTAAATCCAAAAACAAGTGCATCTGTAACTAATGCTATTCTTGAAATAATTGAAAAAATGGTAACATTACAAGATTATGGAAAAACGAATGAAAATAACATGGAAGTTGATACACCTTATCTTCCTTTAATTCCTATAATTAATAATTTACTTGAAATAAATAAAGAAACGTTATCTAATGATGTAAATTATGGATCTGTTATACTTCTTCCTCATGTATTTGATATTTTACAATATATTAAGAATAAACTTGAAAAATCGACTAAGAGAATAAGCAAATCAGAACTTGTAATTTTATCACGTATTTCAGAATTTGTAAAAGATGCAGATGCATGTAATATACTTCTTACTCTTACTTTACCAATATTAACTAAAAAAGCTGGAGCTGGTGAGGGAGAAGAAATTATTATTGAATTAATTACAACTATAATAAATCTCGTAAAACAAGTGAAAAAACCAACAATACATATACGAGCAATGTTACCTTTATTAAGTACAATATCTACAATTTCTACTCGTAAACTTCTGTTAGAACTTTATAAAACAATTGTTGAAAATTCTACCGAAGATGATCGTGAGACATTGATAAAAAATTACAATTTAATAAATGCGCTTAATGCATGGGATCGTAGATGGATTGATCAACCAGATTATCAAAAAAGATTAGATGCATTTTCTGAAATTAATAATACAATGGAAAGGAATGAAATTACATTAGAATTTGGTATAGCTATTATTTATAATTGTTATTATTTTCTTAAAAATGAATCAGATTTAGCATTAAGAGATAATGCAGGACAATGTCTTAAACTTCTTGGCTGTAAATTAGCAAAAGAATACAAAGAAAATAGCGTAGATAGACGTTATTTGATGGATGATACAATTTTGGTACTTATAAGAAAAGGAATAACTAGTAAAATTGAAATTGTAAAATTTCAATCAATAGCTTTTTTGGGATATTTAGCCATGGAATGTTCAGATGTTCATCCCATTTTACGAGATTTATCGCCATTAACTAATAAAATGGATCTTGAAGTAGATTTCTTTGAAAATATGCAACATTTGCAATTACATAGAAGAGCTCGAGCATTACTTAAATTTTGCAATTTTGCAAAAACATTAAAAAAATCAATAAATCCACGGACATTAACACAATTTATTCTTCCTCTTGCTTCTTCATATTTGTGCAATGAAACTTATATACATAAAAATAATATTATTGATGCTGCAATTGAAACAGTTGGAACTGTATGTAAACTTTTACCATGGCATCAATATGAAATTATTCTAAAACATTATTTGGAAAAAATAAGAAACTCTATTGAATTTCAGAAACAACTTGTTAGAATCATTATTATTATTTTAGATTCCTTTCATTTTGATTTATCAAAATATAAACCTACAGAGGAATTTTCAAAACATATTAAAAATATTTCTGAAAATGAAATAGTTTCTGATAAAAAAAAAGATGAAGATGAAAATATTGAAGAAAAAAGTAAAGAAAAAAATGATGATAAAAATAATGAACAAAAAATAGAAGAAAAATTAAACGAAGCTTTAAATTCCGAAAATATAGATAAAATTGAAGAAAAAGTTCAAAAAGAAACACAGGAAATAGCTATTTTAGAAAAACAGATAATTCTTTCACAGTATGGAGCACAACAAGTTATATTTAGTATATCAAAAGAATTGTTACCTCAATTGCATCGTTCCATTATAGCAAGAACAAGTCGTGAAAATAGTCACAAAATTAATAAGAAGAAAATTACAATAGATAATGAGGAAGAAGAATTAATGCGAGTTCCTATTGCTCTTGCTTTTATAAAATTATTACAGAAACTACCAGAATATTTTTTAGATACTAATTTGTCAGGGTAAATATGTATATATCTTTTCATATATAAGCTAGTAAGTAATCAAAAATTATTAAAATATGGTAATTAATTGTTTCAGAATTTTTATGAAGTTATGTACATTTTTGAAATCTCGTTTAGAATCTGTACGGCGTATTACTCGCGAAATATTACAAAAAATTATGATAACTTTAGGTCCAAAATATCTTCATCATCTTTTAAGGGAAATGAATACCTTATTAACAAAAGGTTTTCAAGTTCATGTTCTTGCATATACAGTACAATCTGTATTAGTTGCTTTGAAACCATATTTTCAAAAATTTGATATCAATAAAAATCTTCAAAGTATTTTATCTGTAAGTATTATTATAAATATATTTCTTGAGAAAAATTTTATATTTATTATATTGATAATTTAATTTTACTTTATATTAGGTATGTAAAATAGATTTATTTGGTTTAACTGCAGAAGAGAAAGAAGTAATAGGAATCGTGAAAAATGTCGCAGAAGCAAAGTCTACAAAAAGTTTTGATATATTTCATATATTAGCACAATATATTACTGAATCATGTTTAGTAGATTTAATTTTACCATTAAAAGAAGTACTTATGAAAACCCATTCACATAAAACTGTGCAGAAAATAATAGAATGTTTGAGAAATATAGTATTAGGACTAGCTGATAATACCTTTATACCATTAGAACAAATGTTGATATTTCTTTATGGTGTAATTTCTGAAAGCATTCCTGAACTCAGACCTGAAAAAAATGATAAACTATTAACAGAAAAAGAAATAGAAACATTCAATAGACAGAAACTAGATTGCTTTATTATACCTCCAGAACCAAAAACTAAAATGGGTATAAAGGCTATTTCAAAAACATCAAAAAATACTAATGCCCATGTCATTATAGAATTTGGTTTAAAACTTTTTCATATTCTATTAAAAAGGGACAAAGTATCGAATGCAGATTTCAAACCTTTAATAGATCCATTTGTACCACTTATAAGTGAATGTATAAGATCACAACATGTTAAGGTAAAATTATTTTATTCTTAATTTAAATAATGTTTATAATCGACTGTGTTTAATATATCAATATTATATTTTTTTAGCTAACTACTTTAAGTTTACAGTGTTTAAACTGGTTGCTTAGAATGGATTTATCTTTAATACAAGAAACAATTTCAAATATTTGTACATCTATTTTTGATTTATTGCATAAATATGCAGCAGCAGGCTTAAGTAAAGGAGATAATTTCGATTTGGTAATGGCAGGTTTTAAATGTATGTCTGTAATTGTTCGTGATGTGAAACACTATGTAATTAATACAGATCAATTAAAAGCTTTGATCATGTATGCTGAACAAGACATGCATAACACTGATAAACAAGCCACAGCATTTGGTTTACTTAAAGCAATAATTGCTCGAAAAATGATTTTTCCGGAAATGCATCTAGTTATGGAAAAGGTTGCTGTTTTAAGCATAACATCGGAATTAGAACATGTTAGATTACAATCTCGTTCTGTCTTTTATTCTTATTTAATGGAATATCCTCTTGGTAAACATTTAAATAAACATATAGCATTTTATTTGACGCAAGTTAGTTATGAAGTGCAACCTGGTCGACTTAGTGCTTTAGAAATGATTCACAATATTGTCACAGGATTTCCATTTGTAAGTACATTTATTTTTTCTTTTTTTTTTATACTATTTACTAAGAAACGAATCAATCAATTTATTTATAATTTATAACTTTAGAAAACTTTAATTTTGAAATCAAGTCTTATATTTATAATGGTGGGTGCAAGATTAGTAAATGATGATGATCCAACATGTCGCAAATTGTGTGCCAAATGTATTAAAGAACTAATCAAACGTTTATCTTATAATCGAAGGAGTAAATTGTTTGATATAATTATAACATGGTTAAAAGATATAAAGGTATTATTTATAAAATTGAATCTTAAAAATATGTACATATATTATTATTATAATATAATATTATTTTTTTTTAGATAATGCATCGAACATTAGCTGCACAATTATGTGGTATATTTGTAACTGTAGAAAAAGATTCTTTTGATTCTCGTTTAAAAGAAGTATTACCTCTTATTTTAAAACAATTTCATGCAAATTTTAATGATGATAATGAACCGGGTCGTTTTGTGAAAATTCATTCGGAAGAAAAAACTCAGTTAGAAATGCACAATATCAAAGATCCAGAAAGAATGAAAGATCATCATATGTTTCAAGTATTACAGTTGGTATTAAAAATATCAGCAAATTGTACAACATTTCTTAAAAATGAAGAATATAAAGAAGCTATTCATTTATTTGCTGGTTAGCATAATTATTTATTTGTTGCCTAATATATCTTAATAATAACAGTATTTAATTTTTAAGTAATTTTTTTGTATTTTAGAATATAGTCAATCTTTACTGGCACATCCTCATACATGGGTTCGTTTAGCAGCTTCTCAAATGATCGGTTTCATTTTAGCTATTCTTGATGTTGATAAGATTATAGACATTATAAACAATCCAGAAAAATATGAAAAAGAAATCGGTTTTATGTATTCCGATCCTATTACCGTTATAAAAAGTTTAACTTTAGATTTAGTTGCACAATTACAGTCTGATATGATATTAGAAGAATTAGCTGACCAAACTGTTAAAAATTTAATTTTTATTGCAAGAATTTTGAAATCTATGAAAAATAATACAATTGCTATTGATCAAAATGATGAAGTAAAATCAGATAAGAATCAGTTATCTCTTTCTTGGCTTGTTAGAAAATTGAGAAAAGCTGTAAATAAAGAGATAACTCAAACTCCTAAGTCAATAACAGTGGTAAATATTCATAATCATTATATTATTTTTATATAATTTTAAAAAAATTATTGGAATATGAATTTATTTTTTTTAGCGAATTGCTTTCTTTAAATGGGTGGCCGGTGTTGTGGTTACAATACCGATGGAATTTTTAAATGTAGTACTTTTTAACATCATGTCACCAATTGTGCGAGAAATATCGGCAGTAGAAGAAAAAAATACTATTTTAAGACGATTAGCTAAAGAAGCGGCTATGATGATTAAAAAACGTTTAGATAATGAACAATACACTAAATTATTAAGTCGAATACAACAAAATTTAGATATTAAGAAAGCAGAAAGAAGAAAAATTCGTACGCAACAGGTAATTTTTTATATTTCTTATATTTTCATTATTTTTTATAAAATGTATAATAAAAATATGATTTATAACATCATATAATATACGATTAATGTAATAATAAATGAAACGAATATATAATTTATAATACAAATGAAAAAAATAATGTCGAACGTTTTTTTTATCGCAGTTTGTAACGGATCCGGAATTGGCAGCTAAACGTAAAATTGTAAGACAACAAAAGAAGAAGGAAGCTAAAAAAAGAAAATTGGATATAGTAAGAGGGAAAAAAAATATCAAAAAAATATCTGAAAAAAAAATTGATATTTAAATGTCATATAAATACTTTTTTTTAAAAAATTAAATATGTAAATATAATATTTGAATATGTACATATAAAATATATATTTAATTTTTTAAGTAATATTGTACAATCATTGTAAAAATAAAACATATTGAGAAATATTGTTTAATTTATTCTTGATAATGTTATCTTTAAAAATTTCCAAACTTAGAATATATTATTAAGTATAATTAAACTAATAATATTCGTCCATGAAAACTTTTTAATTTGTTATTTTTTTAATTTTTACGCATAAAATATTTTACTTATATATTTTTATGTGTATTATATATTATTATGATAATTATGTGCAGTTTAAATTTCTTGGTAAAAACTAATTTATCGATTCGATATAAAAGGCCAAAGTTAAAATTCAAACATAAGAATTGGTTATTTTTGAACAAAGAATTCAATTGATTGTCCAATCATTCTTCGTCCAACCAATTTTAGATCGACTGTTTTCATTGATTGTTGAAGTGTAGAATCGTAAACTTCTGTGCACAAAATTTTATTTCACTATGTTTACCATTGTGTTATTGATGTTAATTGTGATATTAATATTATCAATTATTTTTATAAACATCAGAAAAAATACAAAACTATATCCTCCAGGTAATTGAAAATATTTTTTATAAGTTACATTTTTTTACATATATTTTATGAGTATTTTATGAGTATATAAAATTAGTATATCAAAAATATAAAATTGTATAATATATTTTTTTTTTATTTTGAATATTATTATATTTTATTAAATTTTTATAATAAATTACTATATCTTTGATTTTGATACGAAGTTTTAAAAACATTATTGTTTAAAATATTTCATTTATATTTTTCATAAAAATATAGAATTATCACATTTAAAATTAAAAATTAAAAATATTAAATTATTGTTCAAATCGCAAAAAGCATAATCTTTTTGTCACATATATACTATTTAAAATTATTAATTTAATATTTAATATAATATTTGATTTAAAATAATATTTAAAAAAATACTGTGAGAAATAAGAGAATGGAAGCTGTTAATAATGAAGATAATTCATGCAGACATAGATTTTAATCGATTTCATTTGATCAATTTAATTAATTATTAATTAATGAATTAGTTTAATTTTTTTGATTAATTCTCTTCAAAATTACTTATTTTTCTCTTCAAATTTATATTATTTATATTTCCTTTAAAATATTTATTGTTCCATATTCCTAATTATTATTATCATTATTATTATTTAACAATTGCTGTTTTATGCACAATAGTATACACTTAACGTTCACATTTGGATTACTTAAAGGTGCATCCACATCAATTCTTGACAAAGCAATAAGTTTCGAATATGTTGTTTTGCTGTACATATATTTTAATCACTGAAGTGAATAAAATATATTTAGTGATAATAGTGATAATAATATTCAGTCCCGATTACAAATTACAAATTCAAGCGTATATATTTTTATATTTATTTATTATTAATTATCATTTATATTATTACATTATTCAATTTATAAACAAAAATTTTGTTAAAATTTTTAAATAATTATTATTATATTTGTTTATTGGTTTATTTAATAATCTATTTTTTAATATGATGGCTATTTTTGATAATCAGCATTTATATTGAAAATTTTTACATTTGAATTTTTAAAAGTTTAATATAATAAATACAGTATTGATCTTTAATATTGATAATTTTTTGATATGTTAATTTAATATACTAAATAATTAATTAAAGAATTAAAATAAAATTAAAATTAAAATTAAAATAATTAATGCTAAATAAATGACAATATTATAAATGATATTTTTTTCTTTTTTTAAAGCTCGATTATTTTTTAGGACCATTTTCATGGCCCTTTATCGGCAATCAGATTTTATTGAAACGTTTAACACGTGAATTTGGAGGACAACATAAAGCATTTATGGAACTTTCAAAACGATATAATAGTAATATTATAACTGTGAATATTAGTCATGAGAAAGTAATAATCGTTTCTGGAAATAAATTTTGTGATATGATATTGCAAAATGAGGAATTCCAAGGGCGTCCTTGGAACGAATTTATTAAAATTCGGAATATGGGCAAGAAACAAGGTGCATTAAAATTTGAATATATTTTAAAACAAATTTCGAATATGTATAATTTTTATAATTAGTTTTATAATTATACAATTTCAATTTTATAATTTTTAAAATAAATAATAAAATTTAAAATATTCATTTTTATCAAAATGTCAAATGAAGTTAAATTATAACTACAATATTTTGAATATAGAAAGTATTTCGTCTAATTGAATGAAATTAAATATTTTACGAGAGATTGATCATCAAAAAAGTGTTTTCACAAAAGTTCAAAAAATTCAAAAGGACAATATAAATAATTTTTTTATAGATCAAATAAGAAAGATTTTTACCACTTATCACTTGTTCACCACTAATTATTACTAATTACCAAATACTTTGTATAAATATGATTTATTTTGAATTAATGATATCATTATTCCTTATTGAAAGGAATCACAATGAACGATGGAGCAGAATGGAAAGAATTACGAACTTGGATGATGCGAACCATGAAGATTTTCGGTTTTGGAAAAAGCGAGATGATTAAAATGATTCAAAATCAATTAATCATATTTTCAGAAAACGTGAATAAAAATAAAATACATCGATTAAAATTATTGTTTATACCAGCTGTAATTAATATTCTCTGGACTTTTGCAACGGGAGAAATAACGGCATTCAACAAACAGCAAAAGTACATACATAAATAATTATATATGTAAAACACAATGAATCGTGATCCTTTTTTCCAATGTTTCTTCGTAGATTAGAATATTTTCTCGACTTGTTGGAACGTCGCTCGCGATGCTTCGATATCACGGGTGGGCTTCTCGCCGCTTTCCCTTGGATTCGTTACATTGCACCTGAGATCTCAGGATATAATATTATGTGTTTGCTAAATAAGGAGCTCAAGGATTTCTTAATGGTGTGTTCATTCTGTATTCAATTATGAGTTTATTAAACTCAGTGTTCAACAATTAAATCATTATATGAAAATTTTTCTCACGCAGAAAACTATTAATGACCACAAAGAGAAATATAATCCAGGAAACGAGGCAGATCTAATTGATATGTTCTTTCGAGAAATGAAAGAAAATGAGGAATCTACCATTTTTACTGGTAATAATCAAGTTCAATATATTTCATTCATACTTGAATAGATATTTATGTATAGATTTATGATATCTTTTTCTTAAAATGTATGAATTTCTATTAGAAATTCATAGGTTTTAAAAGAAAGCATTTTTGATATTTTTCATTTAATTAAAAATAATAAATTTTAAATTTCCTTTTAATTTTAAAAACACTAATATTTTCTATAAAAATAAATATTAATAAAAATAATACGTTAACCTATTAATAGAAATAGTTACGAAAGAGAAATTTTTCACTAAAAGCTGTCGTACAACCCCATCAAATGTGCACACGTAAATATATATTTTTATGTAATAATTTTTAGAGGAACAATTGATGATGATACTAATCGATCTTTTTCTTGCTGGCTTTACTACTACAAGCACGACTTTGGATTTTTTATTTTTAATTATGACACTGTATCCGGATGTACAACGTAAAGTGCAAAAAGAAATTGATTCAGTAATTCCACACGATAAACTTCCCAGCATGGAGGACAAAGCAAAGTAATTGAATTTAATTATTGAATTATTGTTAAAAATTATTATGCATATAAAACTTTAGACAAAATTAATTCAAATTTGGCTAAATTATTTGAAAAAAAATTAATTAAAATTATTCTATTTATTTTGTATTATCTTTTCGAAATTTTTACATAGAAGAATTCACAAAAGAATATCAGATAGAATAATTAGAGGATTCAATACGCATGAAAATAAAAATTCTTTATTATAGACTTCCATATGTCGAAGCTGTAATAAATGAAACGTACCGATTATGGCCAGTATTTCCTATAATTGGACCACGACGAGTTCTTTGCGATACGAATATTGATAAATACATGATACCGAAAAATACTACTATTTTATTCAATGCATATTCCATCAATAAAGATCCGAATCTTTATCCAGAGCCAGATAAATTTATGCCTGAAAGATTTATTAAAAATGGAGTTTTTGTACCAGATGAAAATTCTTTACAATTTGGAAAAGGTACAAAATAGAAAATAATTTTTTTTGTAGAAAAATTATGTAGAAATTTTATGATTTTAATATATATATGATTCACATGATTAATAAATAGTGACTTAAAACTTGATTTTGCTATGATCATTGAAGAAGTGATCATCTATAATTTTTATAATTTTAATTATATTAATGTGTTTTTCTTTTCCAGGAAAAAGACGATGTCCAGGTCATATATTGGCAAAAGCTACGATATTTATTTTTTTCACTGGTATAATGCAGAAATATACTTTATTACCAGTTCCTGGTAAAGGACCATATTCTATAGAATTTGATAGTGGTATAACATTGACGCCAAAGTCTTATGATGTATTGGTTGAAAAACGATAATTTTTGAAATATTTGTATTCTCACTTTCCATGAATATGGTTTTAAAAGTTGCTTCCAAATAAAACTTATCCTTGTTATATTAAAATAAGTTTCATTTATCATAAACGAAAAAAATGTTAATCGCTCGTTGTAAAGAAATAAAATTAAAATAATAAAAATAAAATAAAATGTATTATTTCATGTTTATTTATTTATTTATTTATAATATTATAATATAAAATTATAGACACATAATTTTTATTTAGATTAGATTGTTTTAATGATAAATCGTGATAAATAATGATAAAAATATCATTAATGCATATAAAACGTGACGTTTTTCGGTTTAAAGTAGCTTCACCCATAGATAGAAACCAGTTTATTTGATTTCAACAATTTTTCTTTCGAATATTGTTTATTGTTTCTACCGCATGAAAGTTGCTTTAAGCGTCGTTTTACGTGTTCGACGAAATCAGCGCGTTTCACAGAAGTCCAAATGTACCTTCACTTGTGCACCATCGCACGTGGAGATTCACTCCTTTTATACCGGGTTTCAACATTTCAACGTGTCAAATATTCTTTATTGCCGAAAAATAGACTTTGTAAGATCAATAAATATTATATATTGTATTATATAACAAACTTTTATTATATTATACAAATATTTTTTATATAAATAAAAACTTATTATCTTATATTTATTTAAAATACAATAGTTCCTCGATTATTTGATTTAATATGCGAAGAGGGATTAATCAGATAATTTTATTTACTTAGGCTAACAAATAGATGTAGACATATCGTAATATCGTTTCTAGAATATGATATATGCATTATCTAATATATATGTAGAAAATAAATATCGCAATCATTTATTAAATTAAATTTTTAGAAAAAGTGTAAATGAAATTAAAATTAAAATTATTAAAATGATACAATTTAATTATGTCTTAAAAATTATTAAAGATTATTATTCTATTAAATACAATGATATGTTTCGATTTTTGTATTCAAATTATTTTATTATTAAATTATTTTAAATTATCGTCTTGGAAAAACGTGACATCTCCATTATTATATATATTATAAATGATTTACTTTGGTAGACACGGAAATTTATTCACATATGTAATTTTCCTTTTTAATTTTTTTATTATATTTAAAATTTTATTCTCAATATTTATAATATTTATATAGTGGGGAAGTTTGTTACATCGGATCTTGCCGTAATTTTCAAATAATAAGATTTCGGTGATATAGTAAAACCATCGTATCCATTTGGATCTGGCTTGCCATGTTCTGGTGAAATTTCGATATCGAAGTAATGCATAACGTATGCAAAGAATAAAAATAAGGATGTCCGAGCCAACGTTTCACCCGGGCAACGTCTTTTACCTAAAAAGAACAGAATTATATCAAATGTATAAAAATTTCGAATATCGATACATTGATATTTTAAATTTCTATTTATCTTTTTTAACAATGAAATAAATTTACATTATAAGAATTTGATTTTATTCGATGAATTATTTTTCTGGAGTAATGAGATATAGATATATGCGTGCTCAAAAATATTCTAAACTAAGAATCATTTTTGTATTGAAAAAGATTGGTACCTAAACCAAATGGTATATTGGCATTATTTTGACAAAATCGACCATTTGCATCGAGAAATCGCTGTGGTCGAAATTCTTCTGGATGATCCCAATAAGCACGATCGTTATGCGCACTATGAAAATCTAAAAGGACTATAGTGTCCTTAAATAATAAAAATATATTAATAAAAAAATCTTTATTTACTTGTGATATTTACTTGTGATACTTGCCTTGGGTATATTATATCCGTTCAAAATTACGTTTTTTGTAGTCTTATGTGGTACTCCAAGTGGTGCCAAAATCAAAAATCTTTGTATCTAATGCAACAATTAATTGTTTATACAATTTTTAACAAGTTTCTAATAATCATGATGAATAACAGATGGAAAAAAACTTTATTAATCTCGAAAACTAAATGCTAATATATAATAATATAATGGTTGAAATAATAATAAACATAAAATCTTACACAATAATTACTAACTCCATTATAATTAATTACCTCCGCAAGAAATGATTCCATAATAGGTAACGATGAATAATCCTCCAATGTGGGAGATCGTGATCTGCCTACTACGTTATCCAGTTCTTCCTGGAGTATTTTAATCCATTCGGTATGTAAAGATAAAAACAGCAAAACAGTCGATAAAGTATCTGTCGTAGTTTTTGAACCGGCTAAGAAGAGGTCCAGGCATAGAATCAATAAATTTTCTCCTTTTAAACAATTAAATTATTTGTTATTAATAAGAGGAAAACATAATTGTACGCATAAAAAAAAAATACTCACTATCAAAAATAGAATCATTTTGTATGCCATTTTTCGATGAAATTTCTAAAAGAAAAGCTTCGATCAAATCTTGCGGCTGATTCCCAGATAATTGTTTTTCGTGGATATTGATTTCTTCATCTAAGAAATTCCAAAGTTTTCGAAGTATTTTCATTAACTTGTTGTAACCAGATAATTCTGGTATTATGAAACGTAGAAATGGCATTTGTGAGATAATGCCGCCCATCGTATCCATCAATCTATGGCAAGACGAAACGTTTATACAAATGTATATTGTATTTCTTAACATGCACTTTCTGCACTTTTAATTATATTCTGATCATATTATAAAAATCTTTAAAAAAAATTATATTTTATTTTTTAGATTCCTTCTACAATAAATTACCTGAAAGAATCGTGAACAGTTTCCAGAATTTCTGTCAATTTCTCATTTTCATAGTCAAATCTATGACCAGCAAACATACACCAAAGAGAGTTCAAAACTGCAATGTCAAAGGCTGTGTGCATTGGTACAGGGCCTTTGGTACTAACACGACGAAGATAATTCACAAGATTTTCAGCTTCGACAGTTAAATATTTTTCCATAATTGACTGACCTAGGCCAAAAGATCTGAGATGGCGCATCGTAAAACGACGACACTGAGACCATGTTGATCCTTCCGTAAATAAAATACCTGTGAAAATTTATCGGTAAAATTACATTAAATTTATAAATTAAAAAAAAAGATATACAGTATTTTTTTTAAAATCTAATATTAAATATAGCAGAAAATAAAAATTATAATTAAAAGTTGAAAATTTTAATTTTTCTTTCTTCGAATCTTTTTTATATACCTTTTCTCTTTCCAAAAGCACGGACTCTGAAAAAAAATCCATCCGGTCTGCCGTTGAATTCGTCTTGAAGAAGAACTTTCTTTACTAGATCGTGCGTCGAAATTACAACGACTTTCTGACTTCCTAATTTCAAACCTAAAATCGGGCCATAAGTCTTCGACAGTTCTTGAAAAGCCAAGTAAACGTATTTGTGTTTCAGTTTCAATCGTCGAAACGTGAGAAAACAACCGATTAGCGGCAACCATTTTGGACCTATTCAAATATTGAATAAAACATGAATGAACTTAAAAAACTAATAAGATATCTTGGTAAATTAGAATAATAAATAAAGAAAAAAAAAAGAATTATAAAGATAATATTATCTTATAAGATCTTGTATTATAAGACTTTATTAAGAATTTTAATCTCATAGAATTGTTTTTTTAGATTTAAAGTAATTAGTGTTTTATAAAAAATCATATCTATTGATTATAAATTTTTTATAAGTTAGCTAACCAGGAGGAAAATTGTGCGGTTTAACACAATCATAAATACAAAAGATACAATAGAGTACAAGGAGAAGAGAAATAACCACATAGAACATCTTGATATGACTGATACTTTAGTTTGAGACTTCAAATGCGATTACTGTACCAAGCATATATACATGGTAACCAAAACGACTTCTGGCGGTACTCTGTGATGTTATCAGCGTGACACCCGTGGCCTTTGACGAAAATATCTTTTTGTCTGAGACATCCTTTTCACCACGCTCTTCTCATTCTATGTTCTGTTTATAGAGATCCATTTTTTTTTCCTTTTTTAGACTATAATACAATAAAAACTCGGTGTAAAATGAATGGCTTGGTTGAACTTAACAATTATCATTGTTTATGTAACAATGTTTATGGAACAAATTTAAAAAAAAAAAAAAGAATAATAGCTTTGGATTATAAGAAAAATTGAAAATAAAATTGAAAAAAGTTCAAATAATAATAATCATAATTAAGAAATAAGAAAAAATCATTTCCTTTCTCATTTTATAATTTTTAAAAAATATAAATAACAGATATAAAAAATTGAATACTAAATTCAATGTAAAAAAAGAAAAGTAATGAAAAAAGATAAGATAAGAAAAATAATATAAAAAAATAATATGAAAAGATAATGAATATATAATACTTATATAATGATACTTAGATTTAAAATATAATTAATAAAAATAATAATATGTGTACAAAAGAAACGGAACAAATAAAATATAATAGATATATAAAAAGTAATTACTTACAAAATAATAATTGCTCATGTTCGATTCATTAAAGTATAAATATTTGAAACGTTATAGTAATTGAAATAAATTGAAATCAAAAAAACTATCTTTTATTTTCATTATACCTTGTTAAAATGATACAAAAAAAAAAGTATCAAAGAAGTTGAAGTATTCAAAGTATTGAATTATTTCCAGATTAAATGGATTAATAGACTTCAATTGGTTTTATAATTTTGTGAGGAAGAGATATACATATCTTTCATGTATCTTTTCATTTTGAATTCTTGTTGGTATTCTGTAACATAAAATAGCAATAAAATGAAACTTTCTGATACGCCTACAATCGCTATTCTAAAAATCATCATTTTGGAAAGTTTTGGAAATTTTGACTTTCGATTTTTTCAAATTTGAGATAAAAATTAAATTGTTAAGACTTAAATTATTAAAATGCGAGTTCTCGAGTTTTTAAAATAAATCTAATTTGACTTCATATACTTAGACACAGTAAGTACAGTTTTGTAGAAAAAAATTTTAATTTCATAAAATTTTTCAATAAAAAGATTTTATTATACTTATGCATTATACATTAAATTTTCTATGATTTTCACCGAGATAAAATATCGAAATAAAATATCGAGTCGAAACATCGAGACGAAACATCGACACAAAGAGACTGAGTAAAGTGAAAATCGCAATGGCCGGTAAGTCGATTAGAAAATATACGACATTTCTCCGATTCTTTTTTCTTCTTTGACACAACGCATGTAATGAAAAGTCTGACCTCACGGTATAGTTGCATTGAAGCAAGTTTCTCTCGTCGTGCATTGAGGCCGATTCCACGGTATAATGCACACATATGACTTATTAAGCCAAGTTTATGACTGATGAACAAACATGAAGAAGCATCAAATTATAAGCGTGACAAGCATCAATGAACATAATCTGCAACATATTATATACTTAATTATACTAGTAGTATCATTAAAACTCTTAACATGAACATAAATATATAAAAGTGAAAAATTTTACTTACATACATAACTGTTTAGGAAGACTGATGTGAAGAGTATTGAAAAAGATAATGCTTTCGTGCAACATCGTGTAACATTGTATACCATATTAAATGTCTTATGTTAGTATTTAATAGTATTACACATACATTTACATCTTTAATGTGAAGTTAAACAATTAAATTTTTGATTTCTGTGCTTCTTTATTTAGAGTAATGAAATCAAACGCTAGAATCGAATATCAACAAACAGGAATAAATTATTTCTATATATTTGTTCATTTGCTTCCTTCGTTTATGTTCATTTGTGTTCACTCGTATTTACTTGATCTTGTTCATATGTAAATCATGATATAGATCTGATTTTATAACGCAGCCGGATAATATAAATATATATGTAAATTACTAACTCTACTATAGTAACTCGATAACGAATTGATTTATTTCTTTTTGTAGGCGTATTTATGTGAGATGTATGAGTATGAGTGCATGGATACTTTCACTACGGTCGAGGTCTCCCATATACAACGCGATTCGACTTCCTTCCATAACAGATATGAACTTTCTCCGGTTTCGCAGCAGCTGCGGCTCGATCGCATGGTCACGTTGCGTCATGTTAAATCTAGATTCCATGATAATCAAGCGATATAATTATGCAAAGGTGTTAATGAAATATTAACAATTATATTGGTAGTAGCAGTGAACGAAGATGACATTTAGATGTTTGAAAAAGAGGTGAAAAGAAACGATATAATTTCTATTTCTATTTTTATTGAAAATTCATATAATATTAATAAAAATTCAATCTATCAAATTATTTTTTGTCATATATTAAATTTTTGATTCAGTTTTGGCATCTGTGTTATGTAAATAATATAAAATAATGCAATATAATAATTTGTATCATTAATAATTTTCTTCTTACTAAAAAATATAAGTTTCTATAAATTTCACTTGTAATATAACTAGAAAAGAAGAATAAAAGAATAATAAGAGACTCACTTTAACAAAATATTAATAATTAACTTTATTCATAACGACATCGGTTAACAAAGAAAGGTAACAACAACATTGTATAAAAAAAAGGATAGAAGAAATATACATAAAACGCATTAGAATATGGACTTTGTCGATTAATCCTTTTAACTGTCTACTTATTCTTACGACTAAAATAATATATACAATGGCTTATGTTACAATACTTTCTCAAATAGTTTTTTTGTAGAAGTTCATACTATTTAATCAGCGTTGGGAAAACGTGAAATTTTGTGCTAGACCGCTTTGATTTTTTGCTGGTGGTGGTACCAGATCTTGACTAATTGATGGAGCTTCAGCCTTTGATGATCTATCCCACCTGATCTTATTTTCATCGATTTGATATTGTTGTTGCTGGCCCTGAACATTTTGCTTTGAAATAGTGTCAGGACTGTAAGGAGCTATCTGAGAATCTTGAACCTGTGTATCTTTTCGGTCCCAACCGTGATGAGGATGATGATCGTCTATAGGAAACCATTCCGATATCCAGACTGGTTTCCAAATTTTTTTCCATGCTGGAACCCAAATTTCTTTCCAAGCTGGTACCCAAATTTGCTTCCATGCTTCTTTCCAAGCTAACTTTTTATCAGGTATCCATTCGAGTTTCTTATCAGTCTTCCAAATTTGTTTCCAAGCCTCTTTCCATTCCAATTTCTTATCAGGGACCCAAATAAGTTTTTTGGATGGTTTCCAAATTTGTTTCCATTCTTCTTTCCAAATAAGCTTTTTATCATCCACCCAAATTTGTTTTTTAGCTGGTTTCCAAATTTGTTTCCAGGCTTCCACCCATTCTAACTTCTTGTCTGGTACCCAGATCTGTTTTTTTGCTGGTTTCCAATACTTTTTCCATAATGGTTTCCAAATTAGTTTCTTCTTCCACAGATCATGACTGGTATACTGCCAACCATGATGATCGGTACCGTGATAATGTTCTCCGGGAATGCCGATCTTGACCCATTCAGGAATCCAGATCTTTTTCCAAGCTGGTACCTGAATCTCTTTCCAGGCTGGTACTTGAATTTCTTTCCAAACCGGTTTCCAGATCTTTTTCCATGCGGGTACTTGAATTTCCTTCCATGCTGGAACTTTTATGGGTTTCCAAACGGGTTTCCAGATTTTTTTCCAGGCTGGTACCTGAATATCCTTCCATACTGGAACTTGTATTTCCTTCCACACTGGTTTCCAAATTTTCTTCCAAACTGGTACTTGAATGTCCTTCCATATTGCCTTTTGCGTTGGAACCCAGACGGGTTTCCAAATTTTTTTCCAGGCAGGTTTCCAAATCTGTTTTTTTGCTGGTTTCCAAATTTTCTTCCATCCTGGTTTCCAGATAAGCTTCTTCTTCCAATAACCATGATCATGATGATCATGATGATCATCGTGATGTTCTTCGATTGCTGCACCATTCCCACCGCCTCCAGAATGGCCAAAATCAGCACCAATGTCACTACCTCCAGAATGACCAAAACCACCGCTAACATCACCACCTCCAGAATGACCAAAACCACCGTTAGCGTCACCACCTCCGGAATGACCAAAATTTGTAGAAAGTGCTGCTCCTCCTCCAGAATGACCAAAGCCACCTCCATCACCACCACTACCTATATCGCCACCATGACCGCTTGAATCTCCACCATAGCCGGAACCCAAATTACTGTGACTTCCCAAGTCATCACTCCATTTCTTTTGTGCCAATGTACCATATCTATATATATAAAAATTATTCAAAGTATTTTTTAATAATTTAAGTATTTTTTTAAATAATTTATTAATAGCGAAATGCAGAGATAATTGATATAAAGAAAGTATAAGAAAAAAATATAATAAAAAAATAATTAATAAAAACAATTAAACTTACGGAGTTTGTTGCTTAGATTTCTGTTGCTGCAGCTGATTTTGATCCACTGCTTTGCTCGCCACAAATGCGACTTGCAATAGCACCACTAGTGCAACCTGTGAACAATATAATTGCACGAATATTATGAAATTTCACTACATATACATACATTTAGCATCTATCTTTTCTATCTTTGAATTCCAGAGTGCTGGTTTATTCGCATTTAGATCTCGATAAGAACCCGAAATATGAATGTTCATGCAAGATCATACAATATGGAGAAATCTCTATTTTTTACAGCTATGTTCCAGACATGATTTTTAACGACTGTTCGTTTATGGAACATCACTTTCGAAACTCGTTGCTGATCGATAATCAAGTAACATGTTTGTCGACTAGTAGCCGGCGTCATACAGTTCCGGTTTTGACCACTGTTCTCAAATTATTATATATATCATAACTGAAAAGAATTATAATGATTATTGAAGTCATTTAAAAATTATATTATATTATAAGAATATAATATGAATTTTTCAATGTATAATTATTCACTAATGAATTTCTACAAATCTGAATCCACTTTTTCTTCAATTTTCTCTGAAAATCAAAAAATAATTAAAACTAATTTTATAATAATCTATATTATATTACCATTTACAAATTTACCATTAATTCCATTTTTCAGTTTAATAATCATCTGGAGCATTTGGTCTTAATCGGTTAAACGGTAATCAAATTTTAGTCTACCAAAAAATCTCAAATACGATAAAGGTGACAATCAACATGATTACCATTTTTCGATAGTGACACTACTTACTCCAAATACGATGAATCTCGAAAAATATCACCTATTGTTTTGTTCGCATCCTTGCTACGATGAAAATTCATTCGAGAACATCCAGCTTACTAAGAAAGGTTATTTAAAAGTTTCACGGATATGGATGAAATTGAGAAAACGTCATCAAAACGTATTTTAAGAATAAAAACTGACCACGCATCCCGGGCGAATCCTCATATTTCTCGCAATGCCGCCCGTCGGGCTCGGGCCGCGTATTCTTGCTCCCTAAGTGCAGGAAAACGTAAGTTACTTCGTCCAATCAGTGGAACGCCGTAGTTATATAGGCGCGTATTCTCCCCCAGTGCCATCGTCTGAAGGTGACTTGTGGTGTGTCTGGGCCAGATGGTAAAAGTGGTGGTAAAATCGGTCTGGAGGTGGAGGTAGTCCCATAGTTGGAGGAAATCGAGACACGATAGTGGTGGATTCCGACGAGGCTATGTTACGGAAAGCTCTCAACTCGATTGTTTAGCGTTGGGACCAATCTTTTGTTTCTTACTTTTTGTTGGTTGATTAGATCACATTGTTCCATGTGAAAAATGTTACGACGTCTTCGGAAGCATTTTTCTCTCCTACATTTAAATTTTAATGATATACGTTTTCGTTTCCTTTTTCAATTATAATATATAATATACATCTTACCTTTCATCTTATTCTTCTACATTTTATTATACTGATAATATATATATATATCTGTGAAATCGTTATTTAAAAAATTGGATAGAGATCTTTACAATTGATTCCACTTTAAATTTTTCTCTATCCCTTACATTTTACTTCGTGTTTTATATTTATGTATCGATTTCATATAATTCTTCTGACAATTAATATCGTAAATCTTACGAATAATATATGTATAATATTTTATAATTATCCGGAAAATCATGGTAACTATTTATTATATAGGTTCAAAAGAAACTTAATCCCATCGCTACGTTCGCTCTCCTTCCTCCTTGACGGTGTCCACCTCCCAGACCAACGATCTTTCTTTATACCACGAGGGGCCATCGTTCCGGAGAAAGTGATCGAGAACGCGATCCGGTCGGGCAAGCCTTACGGTTTCGCTCTCTTGATATTTACGCGGCTCTGTCCAGTGAAGGCGAAGTTCATGGAGAGGCAAGGTTATGTAGCAAGGTTATACCTGGTGCTCCAGATTACCTAGATGGAAAAGTAATGGCAAAAGGAGATCCGACCGTATCACATTTGTGTTTCACGCGAATTTTTTCCTCTTGAATGATTAACTAACCGTTTTTATGTCCATGCAGGTTTCTCTCCCGGAAGATTCCAGGAAGATGGCTCCATGGTTGGACCACCATCGTTTTTCCTTTCACATATTCTGTCATCATTGATTGCCATAAAGGTGTCTGATCGACGCGAGATTACCACTTGAGCAAAGTTGATTTGAAGCAAAGATGATGTTTCCCTTGCTGAAAATAGTTAAAAAATTTTTATACTTTATAATCTTTATGAATGGTAACATTAAACATTAAACAGTAGTTTGGAATTTTAGAATATTTCCAATATTTGTTTCCAATTTTTGAAATTAATATAATTTAACTGAAGTTATTATTTATAAATGTTAATGTTTTATGGAAGAACAAAATTAATTGTTAGTTGCAAAACAATCATTGTATATATTTTTCTTTTGAATGAAAATCAACTTCTATTTTGCATCATTTCTAATGCGTTTTCTTTCTTAATTAATTAAGCATTCAGATCCATTTTCAAATAATATATGTTTACAAAATTTTATTTTAAATCATGTTATTATATTATTCATCAGCAATACGACAAATAGTATGTAGTAATATCTTATTTAATCAAATATTTGTATCAAGATCATTACAAGGTGTGGAAAATGAATTTTATTCTTAATACAAGAGATATAAAAAAAAGAGAAGTTATGTTCTACGTATTATATTTATAATCTTGCTTTTGCAAGATTTACGTCTGAAACGAAACAACGCGCGCAAATTATGGCGGCATTGCGTTTTATTTGAAAAGCTCATAATCACAGACGCCTGCACTGGTGAAAGTACATGCTAAAGCGGAAAGAAATATTATAATGCAAAAGCAACGATTCGTTCAAATAATTTTCTTTAAAATTTCAAAGAAATTTGAAATACACTGGCAATCGTGAAATTTGTTTCAATATTTTATCCACAAATTTAATGAAAAATAGAATTTAAAAAGAAAAAAAGAAAATAAATAAAAATACAGAGAAACGTAATAAAGCCTAAAGATATATGAGAAATGGATGATGAAAATAAAAAATAAAAATTATAAGTTAAAAAAAATAAATGTTATGAAGAAATATAACATATAACATTCTTCGCTTGAAAAATTTGTTTAATTGAGTGATATTTAAGTGATAATTATCTAAATTCGCGTGAAATATGCAACAAAAGTATATGTATATTCATGGAATGAAAGTGAATTCTTCATTTTACAAAGTCAGAAGCCTGATTGCATACGAAATTTTTACGATATGTTTTAGGTATTCTAGTTCGTAAATCACTTAGTCGCCTAGTTGCTCTAGATTTTCAGGTTTGTACCGAAGAATAGTTGAAATAGACGTTTCACTGTTTCTCTGTGTCCGGGATATTAATTTTCGCCTGATATTTTCTTTTAACTTCAAAAAAAAAAAAAGCTTATTATCATTGTTGGAAATTAAAAGTTATTATTCTTAGAATATTAACATTTTTTTATGAATTATAATAGCTTCAAGTCTATATAATTATGTGTCGTAATTTAAAATATAAATGCGAAATAAATATTGGCTGTTATTTCCTATTTTTTAAAAAAAAATTAGTAGGCGTTTTCGATTCATTTCAATGTAGCAAAAAAATATCAAAATCATATAGCAAGCAGTAGTTTGAAATAAAAAGGAGGATATGGTATGACACATGAATCGTTTGACGCGTGAGTGGAAAGAGAAAAGGGATATTTGAAACGTTCCAAAGACGCGACAGTAAATAAAGGATCGAAATATTTTAGAAATTCGTATTTGCACTCGAGATGGTCGACTTATGGGCGAATACTTACAGCTTTCTAAACGTCCCGCCCTCGAGGTAGCTAGCTGATATCTCGAAATGTCTTTTCTTCATATTTGGGTTATGGGTCTCAATAAAAAATTTAGAGAAAACAAATGTGCCAAACGTGCTTGGAAATGGTTCAATTCTTATCAGAAGTAAAATTAGATCTTTCTTCTATTTTCTTCTTAGTTAAAAGTCTGGAAGTATGAAATCTCGTCTGTATTGTAAAATTGTAATTAGCTTAAGTTAAATTTTCTATAATAAAAAATAATATCTATTTATAATATCTATCACATTCTTAAAGAAAGATAACAAAAGTTCTATGAATAATTCTATGAAAATGATAATTTCTTTTTTTTTTTAAATACGTACATGTCAAGAATGGATCTATTATCTTTGGTATCTATTTCATATAAAACAAAATAAAAATCTGCACGATACTTTCCATTTCTTGATTTCTTAAATCAATTCATGTTTCTATTGATTTTATTGAAGTAATCGATTTAAATCTTTAGACGAATTTCTCCATCAGTAATTTTTTCTTCTCACTTGTCTATCTTGAATAATCGACAAAGGAATGAGCAACCATGTGAATAAAATGAAAGTTTTATTTTTCCTATTTTACGATATATATCTTTCGCGTTTCTTTTGATTTTATTAAAAATGTTTTGCTTTTCACTAATGATGAAGAATATCAAATTTAAAAATATAAATTGAATATTTAAAGTCATGGTAAATCGAATTATAAGTTATTCAAAGAAAATATATTTTTTTTAAAATAAATATTTGTAAATATTAAATTCTTAAAAAAATATTTTTATAATTATTGTAAAAAAGCATACAATTTAGTTAATATCAGAAACACTTGATATGACGTTACTTTAACACATATATAAAATAATGTCTAAAATATTTTTAATATCATTACTCATGTTTATTTTTTGATTTTTATCTGTGTAATTTCTTAGAAGTGAAAGCGATTATATATTATTTATCGTTAAATATATTTACCGATAGGTATATTTATACGCGTTCATATTCATATCAACAAATTGTTAATAATTAACACTAATAATAATTAAAGATTGTTGTTATTAATAATCATTGTTTCCATACATTAAGAGACATTGTCGTGATTTTTATTAATTAAAATGTCCAATCCATTTCGTTGTAAATAATATTATTCACGATTTAATTGACGATTTAATAATCAAGTCTAATTATTACACAATGCTGAAATGATCTTGTAATATATTACGTGTCATGTATATCATTATACGCTGAACTTTCCATTTAAACTTCTCGAACGAACTTCTCAATGCACATCAAACAAACAAGAGCGTGCTCTGTCGGTGATCTTTGTGATTTGGAAAAAAGTCATGGGCAAAAACATCAAACAATATTACAAAGAAAGTAACTATGAAGTATAAAAGTAACTATGAAATATTAATTTAAAAAATAAATATTATTTTATTATTATAATTTTACTTATAATCTATTTTCAAAAATTTATTTCGAAGATTTATATTGCATAAAAAATAATAAATTTTCGAAATGTTTTAAAAATCTTGACGGTTGGTATATTCTACCATTTTTGTCGAATGTTCAACAGATGTCAACTCAACTGAAATATTATTTGAATTAGAGTGTCTAATTTATGATCCATCCGTTATATGATATCTATATACATAGAATACGAAAACCGGATATTGTATGAATATTTGCCAGTTCCGGCAATGTAGAAGTTTAGTGAAAGTAATAAATACCGTCGAGAAATTGATGTAACAGCCTTGCTCTAGACTTCGGTCTATCTCGTCATTCTATTACGAACCATAACGCCTTCTTAAACTACGACGGATTGCTCTTTTTAATAAGTGAAAGGTGTTTCATAGTTCGTGGTCGACATTTCAAAATTAACTAGAATACTGTATTTGGCTGAAATAAACTGTATACTCGAAAGAATTATGAAAGTAAGTAGTTTAAATGTATTGTCTTATTTAACTGATACATTTAATTGGTCTATTAAAGAATTTATTAAAGAGTTTATTAAAGAAAAAATTATTCATTGAAAAGAATTAAGTAAAAGAAATATCCAAATATTTCTTTTTCTAAATATTTTTATACATTTAAATACTATAGATATTGAAAATATTATTATATAAGTTTTAAAATTATTGAATTTCAATAAATTTTCAAATTATCTTTATCAAATACTTTTATTTCGAATTACATATATAAATACTTGAATACACTATATTAGTATCGATTCTATTCATTAGAAAGCATAGTGTCACATTCTTATTTGAAAGTGAATTGCGTAGATTTTCTTCGGGTCGCAGATTGCGTACAGCGTCTCCTTCGATTTCCTGGCACGCAATTGCGTAGACCTCGATATATGCTTTATCCCCGTACAGTATAGATTGGAAACCGGATGTTCTACTCTCTACAGAAATCTACATTGACATTTTAAGAAACTAGCCTAAAAGTTTTTCTTTTCGCGGTGAGATCTTGAATGACATTGGAATATGAGGGAGAACAAAAGAAGCGAGCAGGCGTGAAATATAATTGTTAGAACCGACAATGAATAGTGACAGAATGCGCTAATCGCCAAGATTAACTTTCACATATTATAACAATTTTATGAATGTACTGGAATGTTCTGAAAGAATAGGAAGCTTTATTAAGATCATAGCCGATTACTCAACTATGCTTGAATAAATTTTAATTTTGCAGAAATTTTCTCCTGTCATTAACCTTGACGACTTAACTTAAGATATCTCCTATTTAATGTTCGGTTAAATTACACTTGGTATCTTCGTATATATGTACATTCTATTCTGTTGAATGTATATGTTTCTCAAATGAAAAGATAATAAATAAAGTGCTACACATTGAACAACGTGTTTTACGGTTAGATAACAAAAATTTCACTTCATCAGTTCAAGGTAAAGTTCACGATCTAGCTTATTTAGAATCTTATTTCATATATTTTTAATTCGTGATAATATCAAGAAAAATCATTGTGAATTTAAAATTATCACGAATAATTTGAATAATTTACAAAGAAGATATCGATCAATGACTTGTTCACGATCGGAGAATTTATGTTACTCTTTAACATTAAATATTAAAGATAAGAATTATTAGCATATTTTTTGAATAATATTAAAAAATTTTATCAAATTAAAATATATCTTTATTTTTCGATAATCAATGATTATTTTATTATCATATATATAATATAATATAATAAAATATAGTATTCGATATGATAAAATATAATAAAATATAGTATTCGATACTAGTGGAAATATAAATAACTAAATAAAAAAAAAAAATATCGTATTCTAAAGGTCATCAAGGCTAGTTACCCTTTTCTCATATGATTCAATCTTCTCTTTTCTAGTCAACCAAATAAGCAATTTCCACGATGGGAAAGTCACGATGGTGGTTACATCCTTAGCATGAAACTGTTCGAATGAATAGAGAGTTGAAGATGCATCTGAGGTCGAAAAAAGTTATGTTGGGTCGAAAGTGAAACTAACATTTCAACGTGGTAATGTGATCGAATAAAAAAAATTATTTAAATCATGAATTTAATAAGAAATTCATTAGAGATTTTCGTGAAATATTTATTCAAAATTCAAATTATTATTATATTTATATATTGAATTTTTCATATTTTAAGATTTAAGAAAAATTGATTTTTCTATAATGATTTAGAAGATTGTTTTATTATTAGAAATTATTAGAAAATTTCTCAAGAGATGCACAATAATGTATTGTTTGTAGACAATAAACTTCCATATTTACATGAATTATAAGTCTTCGAGATTTATATAATTTTGTATAATTTTGTTGAAGATGTTTACCGAAAAACTTCCGGAATTTCTACGAATTTTCTCATAATCTTTTTATGATGTTAATCTTCGGTCAATTTTCAAATTGCAGTTGAATTTCCGGCATATTTATAAATACAGTAAAAAGCTATGGTTGCATGGTTCAAAGTCCAGTGTCTCGATGCATTCGAGACGATTCCAATTCGAAAGTGAAACCTTACTCTGTAATCAATGATGCGTCCTCCAATGGTGCAGGTGAAATTTTGATATTTAATTGTATGTTCAATTGAATGTCACGGAATGTTTATCGATCAGATAATATATAAATCTATAAATCTTATTTGAAGTTAGCTTATACTTATATCACGTACGTATGTATATATGAATATATATTTTTATATGGCTACATGCTATTATCCATAATAATTATAATAATCAATCTAATTAGCAAAAATTAAAAAATGATAAGAACACAATTATTTTTATAAATATATATATATATATTTTTTTTTAAATTTAATGGTTACATTCCAACATATTAAACATATCTTTTATTTCGTTAATATTCATAGTATGTATACATAGTATGTATATATATATATATTTATATAAATATATTTAAACACATAATTTAAAAAAATATATTATTTGTTTTTAAAATTTATTTCATACTATAAATTGAAAACCATGACTTCTAAATAAATATTTAAACAAACGTAAATAACAATAATGTTCATGAAATAAATAAAACACAAATTTTATTACGAAAATATAATTGTGCAGTAAAATGCGTTCAATCCCAATTCGAAAGTGAAATTTGTTTCAATTCGCGATCAGTGATGCACGTTATTTAGGTGAAATTACGTTTCTACTCTAAGCTATCATTACCATTGACCTATATGTTTCATTTACGTTACAAATGATTTCACATTACATACAATATAAAAGCAAATAAACTAGTTATTCGCTTACAGTATAGCTGACGTAACTATTCTATTAATATTCCTTTCATTTATTTATTATACTGATAATCAAATTCTATTCATTTCGATTCATTTCGGGAATAAAATTTTTTGTATAATGTAAGGGATATGATTTATAAAATTCATAAAAAATCATGAAATTTTAATCTCTTAATCATTTCAATCTCGAAATATCCGAATTATATTTGAATAATCAAATTCCAAAGCATAAAGTTTATAAAATGTGTAAATTTAGAATTTGCCTTAAACATGTAAAGTATCATTAAATACATTATATAAAAATTTCCAATAAATTATAACGATGCCCGAATATTTAATTCTTTTAAACGTTTAAGTATATCAATGTACTTGAAATTTTAATGTCAAAATATCTAAATTCTCATGTATTTAAAAATTTTTCAGATATTTGAGTTCCAAAGTTTCTTTGTTTCTTACGCAATCCAGGAAAGAAGATATTCGCGAGTTGTGTAAGTTTTCAGTGATAAATACGTTAATTTATAAATTATACTTTCTCCATGTGCGAGCAAGTAAATTTAAAAAAAAAAAAAAAAAAAAAGGATTGTCAATACGAGATTCGTAGAGGAGATATACAAAGGAAGAATGTACACGTGCTCGTCTTCATCACAGCAACTCATGTGAAAGTGGCCTTGTCAAGTAACCGTAGATCATGACGATGCTTTTCGCCTCTTCGCATTCTATGTAGTATACGAGAGTTGATCAATGATTAAAAAGTACTCCAATATTCAGCTTTCGAAAGAAGCACTTGATTTGCTTGCATCAACGCGGCGGAAAAAGTACAAAAGACCAGTCATATTTATAATTCGACGCATGCATTAGTTGAAACAATATATAAATTATATGGTTAATTGTAACGAAAAGTTTTGCGTTTAACAATGCGTAATTAAATGAATCGATGTCACCTTTAAATTGAAATATAATTCAATTAAAATATGAAACTTTATCAATAAGAATTATCAATTTATATATTATAGATAGTTTTTTTTTTTTTTTTTTTACATTAATGTGTAATAAAAATTGCAAATTTTCTGTTATCATTATTGTGACAAATAACTGATATATATATTATATTTTTAATTATTCATATTATTATTCATATTATTTACATAATTATCGGGATAACAAACGATAATGAGTGAACTTTGCTAGAAAATGTAAATTAGAAGAAATATTAATATCGTTTTAATTAATTCTTGGCAAAGTTCAAGTTTCTCTTGTTATCTTATGATAAAAATATCGATAGATTGCAATTACTATAAAAATCCAACGATATGAACGATTCACTTTCTATTGGGTAATATATGTCCTCGTGTCACGCCATACATAAAGAATGAATAACTTTCAATAGTTCGATTTACTATTAATAAATTATGAGCGCAAGGATATGATTCATACATATATTATATGTTATATATGTATATGATTCATTACATAAATTATATTAAAAATATTCTTCCATTATTTCTTTAAGTGACTATAATTGAAAATAAAATAGCGTAGATAAAATATTATATCGATTTTACTGCATGGGATTTTTTTATTGTAAAGAAAAACTGAAGACTTTAAAAAAAAATTTCACTATTTCTATTAATACATTTAAAAAGTAAGAAGAAAAAAATAATTGATTAAGATAAAAAATAATTAGGAAGAGTTGAATATGTTTAATTTCTATTTTTTATTTTTTTATTAAAAAAGAATTTCGATGAAATTTTTTAATAAAATTTTTTTAATTTCAAATTTTTATATATTTTCTACTCATGGTAGATAGCAATTATATTATTACACTGATAAACGTAACAATAAAAATATAAAAATCCATAAATAATTTTAATAATTTATTCACATTACTGAAAACTATATTAGATTGTATATGTAATATTATAATAAGATAAATAAATAATAATAAATTATATATTGTATATATTTCTTTTTTAATTTAATTTAAATTTTGAAAAATATGGCTTTAAAAATATGGTTTGAAAAGTATGTTTTCAAAATCTTTTTTTTTTTTTTTGAAAACACGAAAGTGTTTAAAAAACATAAAATACGTAAACTTCATATTTATGTTTTTATGTTAATTTTACAAGCTTGTTACGAATTTATTGTCATTTCTATTTATTATTTATTATTCATAAATTTTCTAATTTCACAAGAACTTAAATATATATTATCTCTAGTCCATAATAAAATTCATCTAAATATATCATATTTATAAGATAGAAAAGAAGTTTAAGATTATATTTTTGTATCGGCCATTTAATAAATCGATAAAAAAATTCATTTTTCCCAAAATATCTCCAAAATGATATATCTTTGATCAAATCTTCTATTATCAAATTTTTTAAAACTTATTCTTTATATCATCTTCTCAAAATCAAAATCGTGAAATCCCCTTTTGATCCTATTAATCTAAATCTAATTTTTCCAAACTTTCTTCAAAATTTCCAAAATTTCTAAAAATTCAAAAAATTCTTATCTCAATCTTAATCTATATACACAGATCCATTATCTTATAAGACATAAATTCTTACTTAAAAATTCGTCTTAATCCTAAATCCTAATCTAATTTAATTTTTTTCTCCATTTTTCAATCTCCATTTCTTCATCTTCCAATCTTTTTTTTTTTTATTTCTTGCACGCTCGCACCGTGCGCTCCAAGATCATCGGAGCTCTGAAACTTAATGCTCGTACGATCGTGTTATATACGAAGCGCCCACCACCGGTATCCGGAACTTTCACCATCCATGGAAGCCGGTCGACACGTTGATTGGAGCTTCTCTTTGAACTCGTCCCGCGATCATATTATATGCTAATTGCATTTACTACTCGTGTCTGCCTCGCACAGAGATATTTCCACCTGTAGGTGGATGTTCGAAAGCGGCTTCCCTTATCTCCGTTAAGAAAGCGCGGAAAGAAATATCGTGAATTTTAATGTTGCGCCGTGAGATAGCGGTGAAGAAAGCGGAGGAACGATATTTCCTAGTAACATTATGAATCGCGATATACGATTATTTCGAATTTATTTATTTTTTATTATTATTTATCCATTTCGTTATTATCGTTATTAGACTGTGAGACTAGAGTTAGAAATGATTCATAGGAAGATAAAGATAAGAAAGAAAGATTGCACTCATTTTAATTATATCAATTTTTGATTTATCGATATTTTAGATTCTTATCATTAATTATGTCGTTGCTTTCAAAACTGATATAAGTTTCATTATTGTACACTCGAGGGTTTGAATCAATTTAAAAACAAAACAAATGTTGATTAACAATGTTTTTAAAATTATTTAAACTTATTTAAACTTGAATTTTGTTGTACAATATTAATAAAAGAAAATGAACAATTTTTTAGCTACGAATGAACTTTCGATTTTTGTTTGAATTCATTTCTTGATAAAAAAATTTTTATCAATCTAAATCGAATCGAATCAAGTTGCTTGAACCGTGCGTGTGGGGCAGGCTCGAGTCGGGACATCTTCTATCGAATTTAAAAAATTTCCTCGGCGGACGATCGATCAAATTCGCTCTTCGAAAGTCGCTTTTCCTTCTTTAGTCATATTTTTTTTCTCCCATACGTAGATCCTCTTTCAAAGAATGATTAAACACAGGCATCCGACCATCTCTTCTCGCCATCCTGTTTTTTTTCTTTTCTTCTCCTTTCCATGCTTCTCATCCCACAGCAAGTTGTCACGCACACGGAAAACGGAGAAAGTAAAGGTCGTGAGCGATGAATCGCGACCCTGAGGACCCTGACATGTACCCGTTCCCTTGAATCTCATCTTATCCCTAGAAAGCATCTTCCCCCTCCTCCTCCCCTCCTCTTTATCTACCTCCAACTCTTCTTCCTCTTTGTTCGATAGAAAACTAACAGCTTTCATCCAGGAGGAAATTAATGTCTAGCGTGTGAACACGATTCCTCGTATTTGTGGCTCCGCGCTTGGGAATCGAAACGCGGAACTTTGCACTTTTACTCGCGTGAAAAGTAAATTTCGAGAAGTGTGGAATCGATCGAAATTTTTCTTCCCGGAAAATTTTCTTTTCCCTGAAATTGTAATTGATATTGAACTCGAAGTTGAGAAAAGGGAGATATATTTTTTTTTTGTATTTTTTACTCGCGTGAAAAGTAAATTTCGAGAAGTGTGGAATCGATCGAAATTTTTCTTCCCGGAAAATTTTCTTTTCCCTGAAATTGTAATTGATATTGAACTCGAAGTTGAGAAAAGGGAGATATATTTTTTTTTTTGTATTTTTTACTCGCGTGAAAAGTAAATTTCGAAAAGTGTGGAATCGATCGAAATTTTTCTTCCCGGAAAATTTTCTTTTCCCTGAAATTGTAATTGATATTGAACTCGAAGTTGAGAAAAGGGAGATATTTTTTTTTTTTTGTATTTTTTACTCGCGTGAAAAGTAAATTTCGAAAAGTGTGGAATCGATCGAAATTTTTCTTCCCGGAAAATTTTCTTTTCCCTGAAATTGTAATTGATATTGAACTCGAAGTTGAGAAAAGGGAGATATATTTTTTTTTTTGTATTTTTTACTCGCGTGAAAAGTAAATTTCGAAAAGTGTGGAATCGATCGAAATTTTTCTTCCCGGAAAATTTTCTTTTCCCTGAAATTGTAATTGATATTGAACTCGAAGTTGAGAAAAGGGAGATATATTTTTTTTTTTTTGTATTTTTTACTCGCGTGAAAAGTAAATTTCGAAAAGTGTGGAATCGATCGAAATTTCTATTCTCGATCTGAAAATTTTTTTTCCCCTGAAATTGATATATTCGCGTTACAATTTAATTTACAATTGTTGTATTCGAAATTGAGGAAGAGAAGTAAATTTCGAAAAGTAAGAAAGAGTGAATCGATCGAAATTTCTATTCTCGATCTGGAAATTTTCTTTTTCCTGAAAATGAAATATATATTACAATTTATCCGTAATTTAATATATTCGAATTAAAACATTCGAAATCGAGAAAGAGGAGATGTATTTTAGATAAAGATTGGATAAGATATTATCGAAGATTGTATCACATCATTGAATAAAAATTGATATGAGATCAATCGATAAAATGAAACGATTTCACAGATGTTGTGAAGGAGGAAAACTTTTTTAGTAGGAATTTCTTTTTTTTTTTTTTCTAAGAATTTCAAATGAATTCTATCTGGGGGGCAAAATTAAGAAAGTCAATTATATCGATTTTTTTTTAAATTGAATTGTAAACGTGTTATTATCGATATAACTGATAATCAAATCAAATAAATCGAATAATCTTATTTTGGTAGAAAGATTAATCAATAATCACAGAAGATTTTTAATAATTATTAAATTGATATAAAATCGATTGAAATGGCGATTAATGATAAAAAGAGATTATCAAAGATCATTTATCATAGAAAGAAAGAAAGAAATCTGCTCTCTGAGCATTTTGGTGTTTGTATTTTCTTTAAACAGAGTTTTTGAAAAACTCCCCCTTCTCCCTCCCTTTCCTCTCTTCAAAAAAAATTCAAAAATTATTTATCATCCTCGTATATTGCGTGCACAAGACGAAGTTTGATCAATAATAATTTCTTATTATATTTACAAAAACGAAGATTAAAAATCGTTAAAACACATCGAATTACAATTTGACATTTTTCGTTAATTAAGTATATAAGATTCACGTATGATAAAACAGACACTTAAAGCCTCACGTTGAATCTTTATAAAAAATTTATTTGAAGGAATAAAAATATCTAGATTAATAATATCAACGTTACCGAATTTCAAGATCATCAATTATTATTCATTATTATAACGTTTGCTCGACCGCGCGTGGCTAATTGTTTTGACCTGTAAAAAAATTATCGCAAAGTGCATTTTTTTTACTGCCATTATATAGAGACGCGATAAGAAAGCAACGCTACTGGACTCGTGGCAAGAGGATATTGTGCCTTCTTTGATGGATATTTCGAGAAAGAGGACGGCTGAGAAGATTCGTCTAGAAAAAAAAAAAAAAAAAACTTGCTGAAAATACTCAAAGAGGATTCTGTCAAACGCAAACAAGACTTTTGCAAGAATTCGATTAAAAAAATCGATCGATTTTTGAGGTTTCCTTGTAATCAAAGAAATATCCAATGTTCTCTGAATGTTATGGAGATAAATTATTCATCTAAACTATTGTTTCATTAATAAATGTTGATAAAAACTTTTCCATATTTTTTTTGCATCCTTACTTATTTTTTTCACGATGCAATATTATCATACTCTCTTTACGAATATAAATTGTATCAAATTATTTTAGGGGGGAAAACAGATATTTTTCTCAGATGTGTGTTGCTCGTGTGTTTGGAATCGAAAAAGAAAACTTGAAAATTTAAAAAAAGAAAAACTGTACTTTATTACGATAACATACACAACATGGTACAAAAATATCCATATCTATATATATATATATTTCTCTATACGAAGAGAAATATCGTTATTTACAAGTAAAGTAAATAAGAAATGATTACACTCGATGTGTCACGGTATGGCTTGTCCGAGGACATGGACAAACAGCGCGAGTTTCTTAAATTCTAAAGACCGAACAATAAAATCGTACGATAAAACTTCTTACTTCCGAACGTTAAATCTTTCCAAAAAAAAAAAAAAAAAAAAAAGAAAATATCGAATTTCGTTCGATCGAAAGTGGAATAATCTCGCGTACGATAAATCTTGGAAATTCGTCTAGAGAGAGAAAAAAAAAAAAGAAACAGAAGAACAAGAATTCGTCCTCTTTCTTCCAACCTCCATTCCTTTCGCAAGAAAGAGGACCTTTCGTTCCACCACAATCGCAACGTGGTGGTATCCCACTAATTCTTCCCTCGAGAGGAAAGAAGAAGAACGCAGATCGATTATCGAGCTCGATCCAAAGACCTTCGATCCCTTCCCCTCCCAAGTTACGAGGCTACGCCAACAGAAAATTCGAGCGAATTTTACTAGCGAAGGATCTCGCGAGAAGATCGGGAGGGGCGAGGATGAAAAAGAGTTACTTGTAGCCGTGGTGCTCGTCGTGGTGGGGTTGAACTTGTACCCAAACTTTCTCCCAAACGGGCTTCCATACCTTCTTCCACGCTGGTACCTGGACGTCCTTCCAAACGGGCACCCACTTGCTCTTCCACTCGTCCTTCCACACCTGCTTCTTCTGCGTCACCCAGATCTGTTTCTTCTCGGGCACCCATACCTGGACCGACTCCTCCTTCCACACCAGCTTCTTCTCCGTGGCCCATGCTTGCTTCTTCTCCGTCTTCCACACCTGTTTCCACTCGGCCTTCCACTCCAGCTTCTTCTCGCTCACCCACACCTGCTTCTTCTCCGTCCTCCAGATCTTCTTCCACACCGGTTTCCAGATCAGTTTCTTCTTCCACAGGTCGTGGCTCGTGTACTGCCACCCGTGCTGATCCTTGCCCACGTACTGTTCACCCGGTATCCCGATCTTCACCCATTCAGGCACCCAGATCTTCTTCCAATCCGGGACCTGGACCTCTTTCCACGCGGGGACCTGCACTTCCTTCCACACCGGCTTCCAAACCTTCTTCCATCCCGGCACCTGCACCTCCTTCCACACCGGCACCTGAACCTCCTTCCACACCGGTTTCTGAACCTTCTTCCAAACCGGCACCTTCACCTCCTTCCACGCGGGCACCTGAACCTCCTTCCACACAGGCACCTGCACCTTCTTCCACTCCTGCTTCCACGCCAACTTCTGCTCCGTTTTCCACACCCGTTTCCACTCCGCTTTCCACGTCAGTTTCTTCTCCCATCTCCCCTGCGGGGGTTGAGCCGCCGGGGGCCCGTACGAACCTGACAATCCGCCCAACGATCCTCCGCCGCTACCGTACCCTTGGTCGCCTCCGTGGCCCGATGGGGCGCCGTACGACGAAGATGGACCCGATGGGACGCCGTAGCTGGACGATGGGGCACCATAGCTGGAGGAT
Source organism: Apis florea (assembly GCF_048593485.1). Lineage (NCBI taxonomy): Eukaryota > Metazoa > Arthropoda > Insecta > Hymenoptera > Apidae > Apis > Apis florea. The sequence continues at coordinate 712,397 of NW_028256714.1, read as the reverse complement.
GGAGCGCCGTGAGAGGAGGATGGAGCCGATGGGGCGCCGTAGCTGGACGATGGGGCACCGTAGGAGGAGGATGGAGCCGATGGAGCGCCGTAGCTGGACGATGGGGCGCCGTGAGAGGAGGATGGAGCCGATGGGGCGCCGTAGCTGGACGATGGGGCGCCGTGAGAGGAGGATGGAGCCGATGGGGCGCCGTAGCTGGACGATGGGGCACCGTAGCTGGAGGATGGAGCCGATGGGGCGCCGTAGCTGGAGGATGGAGCCGATGGGGCGCCGTAGCTGGAGGATGGAGCCGATGGGGCGCCGTAGCTGGAGGATGGAGCGCCATAGCTGGAGGATGGGGCGCCGTGAGAGGAGGATGGAGCCGATGGGGCGCCGTAGGAGGAGGATGGGGCGCCGTAGGAGGAGGATGGGGGTTGTGGCGGCGGTGGAGCACCGTAGGAATCAGAGGGTACGTTGTAAGTGGATCCAATTACGGGAACCCCGTAAGAGGTTGCTGGCGGAGCGTATTGACTCGGGGGTGGGCTTAGCGGCGCTCTGAAATTCGTTCGTGTGTTATTGCGCATTAATCGAGATCGAATCGCAGGTTTACTCACTCTTTCTTTATCCTTATCGGGTCTCCAAAAGCGGACACGAAAAGGAGGGTACACAGGAATAACTGTAACGAGATTATTTCATTGATTAGAAATATTAGTCGAGGAATGCGAAGACGGATGCTTCTCGCCGGAAGGAAAGGCACGCATGCGTGTGTGCAAATGAGGCGATCATGAGGCGTGGCTGGACGACTGGCTATGATTAGCAGGTAGCTACTGTGTAATTGCACGTAACACTTTCAATACTATCGATTCAATCTCTCGTATTGTGAGTGAAATAGGCACCACGTACGCGAGCATTATACTTGTAATTACCGGCTGATTTCAATCTATATTCCGCTCGACCTTCACGGTTTTTATCCCCACTCGATCATGCGAGAGTTCGAGTAACCTTATTCCCTCTTGTTTTCCCTCTTATTTCAACAATCTCTCTCTTCGAAGAACGAACTTGAATGTGAAAAAAGAATTTAAGCACACTCGTGAATTATAAAAATTCGTGCGGAAGATTTCAAGCGCAATCGCGTTCATCTTGATAGATTTAATGAGATACGTTTCTTGATCCAATTTCTCTCTTGTTACACGGGGCTTATTTCCATCTATGATTCGCACGAGGTGATTCAGCTTTTTAAAAATCGTATTTTCTCAATTCGAATTTATAATTAGTTCGATTCCACAATCGAATCTTTTTCTTGGAAAATTCGTTATCGCATTGTCTTTTCAAGAATTTTAAAAAAATTAATTCGAATAAAAGTTAAGAATTAAAGTTAAAATCGGGCTAACTTTACGAGCCGCTTCTCTTTCCAAGATCGATCTATCGAAAATCGATAAGAGAGAGAGAGAGAGAAGGAATGGCGACAAGAAGATCGATTTACCAATAACTTATTCTGGAAACAACAAAAAAAAAAAGAAGTCACGAATAATAATGATATAATAACATATCTTATCGATTATTTTACGACGAGCAACACGTCGAATCATTTTCTTGAAAAATTTGTTTGTTAAAAATCAAGTATTTAAAATTAAAATCACGAGCCGCTTCTCTTTCCAAGATCGATCTATCGAAAATCGATAAGAGAGAGAGAGAGAGAAGGAATGGCGACAAGAAGATCGATTTACAAGTTTAACTTGATGTTCCGGAAACGTCAAAAAAAAAAAAGAAGTCACAAATAATAATAATAATAATAATAATATATCTTGTCGGTTATTTTACGAGCATGTCTCTCAAAAAAATGAAAGTGTCCGCGTGCGAACCAACGAACCGAGTGTAAACAGGACTGAGAATGGGGTCAACGGTGGCCCCCCTTTTTCTCTCTCTCTCTCTCTCTCTCTCCGTCTCTCGTGTTTTTTTTTCCCCCCTTTTCCGTCATCAACGTAGAAACTGGAGGTCGATCGTGAAACTCGTGGCCTCAGAAGAACGGAGGGGAAAGTGTGCTTCTTCCCAATTTCGCCTCCCACCCTCCCCCCCCCTCCCTCTCCAATATAAATTCTCTCATTTTTCGTCCCTCATTTCCGACCGCCATTTCGGAGAACCGGTTTGCCATTGCATCGCGAGTTCCTGTTACGTCGATTACCGCCGCCGTTTGTCAAGATCAAGGGGTAATAAACCCGTCGATCTTCCAAGTTGGAAGTGGAAAATTTCGAAAAATTGAGTATAATAATCTTGAACGAGAATCGCCATCGACCGATTTGAATGCAGAAATTTGAATGCAATTTTACGCAGTGGATAAAATAAAAATTTGAACGGATCGATGAGTGGAGCGAGCCTGATTTCCATCCGGAACGATCTAAATTCACGAAAGTATTAGGAACCAATAGAAAGTTGTTGAAGAAAAACATGGCATTCAAGTTGGAAAGGAAAAAGTGTGACACGTCCTCGAGGTCTTCGCGTTATTCATACCGTTATTCATATGCGGAATGAATGGCCGAGAGAATCGAAGAAGCCACGCCAAATATTTACAAATTTCAGGCGGATCGATATTTGAAGGATTCGAGAGATGTATTGTTCGTGATTTTTCTTCTTTTTTTCCGGGGGGTTACGTTTCCGTGAACTTGGCTGGGAACGAGAGGAAAGTGAACGAGTTTCGTTCGCATCTCGTTTCACGAGAGATGATCATTCGAGGCACGAGTACACCGTTCAACTTTCCATTCTGAATATCTCCTAGAAAATAGCTCTGAATTCAGTGACTCGAACGAGCCTCGACTCTCCGCTCGTCACGTCGAACGATCGACGAGGGTTAATTCGATGTCTCGAATATCGTTGCATCGACGCACACTTTAAAAATTCTAGCTGATATCTTGAGAAAATTAACACGTTGATCTATTTATATATATATATATATATATAGCTCCATTTTTAAAATCTCTAGCTGATTGCCATTTTTCCATCCTCTATCTCGTTGCATTCTAATTTTACAACTTCGATAACATTTAACTTTGGACAACTTCGTGTTTTATCACGAAGCAATATATTTTAAGTACTTTCACTTCCTTTTTTCCTTTTTTAAAACCACAATCCCACAACAACAGCATTCAGCTATAGACTCTTATCCTTTTTTACACGAGGCTTTCGAAACCAATGCCAAATCGAAACGAAAGGGTTTCGAGTCCGCGAGAGATTCCACTAACTCCTTCGATCACTTTCCCCTCCCCCACGAGTTCGTTGATGATAAAAAGAAGATCACAGCTTTTGTTCCCTTTTTTTTTTCTTCTTCTTCTTCTTCACAGTCGTACACACTCGATTTACTCGATTTACACGTATCGACGTCACGTACGATTATCACGCGTAAGATGGCGATGATGTTTAAGGAGAAAAAAAGAAAAGAAGAAAAGAATGGACACTGACCAGGCTGAACCGCATTTTCTCAAGTTGAAGGGGTGTCGTTCACGTGGAGAGAAAAAAAAAAAGAAGAAGAAAAAGAAGAGTAAACGGCAAAGGCTGCCGCCTTTATATATATATATATATACGTGTATATATATATATATATATATATATTCTTTTTCAACTTTTTCACTTTATTTTTATAATAATGTTACGGTTCGTCACTCCTCTGACAAATTTCTCGTGTCTACCGTGCCTTTTATAGCGAACGTTCCCTCCGCCTAGGCGGCTAGTCGCCCCTAGAACACAGAGAGAGACATACATTTCGAGGAGGGGTATACCCGTTGTTAGTTACGTTCTCGACGGCCATACGATGGCTCACATCTTGAACTTACCTGTGGAGAGGGGGGAGAGATCGTAACGGGCGTTATGATCGGCCGTCGACGAAGGTAAAAGGGGCATTTGGCAGCTCATCGCACGCGGTGAATTTTTCTCCTTTTTTTCCTCCTTCTTCTTTTGAAAGAGGCGGGAGTTAGAACACCACCACAACAGCGAAGTTGGTCGTAAACGATGGAGGAGATGTTGGTAATAATGGAAAGTGTTACGATTCGATAGGAATTATTAATCATCCTGTTAAATATTTAATCCCCTCTTTGATTCGATTTGATTCAAGCGATGATTTATCTTATAGAAAAGAAAAAGGAATTTCGTAGAAGTAGTTTGGAAGGGGGGGTTTAGAAATTCGGATTGGACGGGAAATGTAAATTAAGGAAGTGACGCGAGGGCGAGAAAAAGAATGTCGAATGTACACGAAGAGAAACGAGAGAGAGAGAGAGAGAGAGACGAGAAATTTCGAGGAGGCGAGGACGTAAACTTTGACCTATAATATTATTTTTCGCGGGAAGGGAACACGTGTAATCATCTCGATTCTTTCCGCATCAGGCGGAGGATCGTCCTGCGCGTGCGCGAATCGAGGAAGCGATACCGCGAAGGGAGGTGGCCAAATGTTACGTTAGGATTAATTAACGCGTTTTACAACTCGCCAACGAGTGCCGCGATAAACCCCGAATGCTGGTATTCAATCGCAAACAGGAAAGAGGAACGTGAGCGCGTACGTACGTACACTGCATTTGTTTACTTTCACCGGGTTTAGAACAGTTAAAACGTTTTATGCAATCGTGTATACGTGCATACACGTTGAATATATCTTCGATTCGCGTGTAATCCCGGGAAAGCGGTGTTCCACGTTACAAAACGACTCCCACTCGTCCCATTTTCCCAATGTCATAACTTTCATCGATACCCTCCGATCGAATACCCTCCTCGATTCGAAGCAAAACATCTTGGCCTAGATGGAGCAAATTATGCAATCGCGTAATTGATCGAGGCTAATCTACTTTGTTAAATATAATTATCCAATCTCAAAGATAAAAATTCCAAAAGCTCGATCGAACTGTTTTAACGCCAATTCTTATTATTCATCGTTTGTATTACGTTTTTATTATTATTATCAATCTTTTTGTTTTGTAAAGGGAAAAATCTGTATGACGAATATGTTATTTCGTTATCGAATCCAGAAATAGGGACGAATCACGAAGGTTGCGCAATTGACCGTTGAAAGATTAGATCGAATGTGAGAGTTGGCAGCAATTCTCTTAGTAATCGGTCGTGCTCCGTATAAAATATTAATGACCCCCAGGAGGAAGATCGGGAAAGCTCGGGTTGCGTACCGCGGAAACTCGATAATCGCAGTGAAACCGCACTTCGAACAGAAGAAGAAAGGAGGATGGGCAGTGGTATCACGGAGAAGGAATGTAGAGTGTTACTAACAGATCTTTGACCTTCCTCGCTTTCCAATTTTATTTTCAATCTTGATTCCCTCTCTTTTTTTTTTTTTTTTTTTTTTTTTTTTAAGATATTTTTAGACTCGACTCCTCGACTCGTTTCATCCTATTTCGATTTATGTAAATTTTAAAATTTATTTCCTGGAGAAGATCTAAATTAATTCGGAAAAAAAATCCAGTCCGATTCGATTCAAAGGATTATTCATTAGAATTTATGAAAAATATGTTCGTCCGTGACAAACAGTTCGCAGTTAAGAGTTAAGCGTTCCTCGTGATTAATGGAACGGATTCCAGAGATCGACGTACGAAACGATTCGATGAAAGCAATCGTTTAATTTTACGAACGTTCCCCGACCCACTAATGGATACCTCTTTTTCTTCTTTCTCTTTGCCCGGTTCTTTCGCAACTGCTTCTTCGAATTTTTTCTTCTTCTTCTTCTAAGAAACTGGTCACTGTCTTATTCCTTCCTTTTCTATAAAAAAAAAAAAAAGAAAACACCAAACTCGCGAATACAATTTTACACATTTTTTTTCTCTCTACACATTTACCTTTTATCTCGCACTGTTAGGAAGAGGAAGAGACCATTGCAGATGGAAACAGTAGTGTAACGAAACTTCCAATTTCCCGGAAACCCGTGTTTGACCAACATAAAAACGAGGATGCAGGGAAGAAGCTACGAGCCGATTCTCTCGAAAAAAACAGACGCTTCCTTTCGATTCCGCATCCTATCGATTTGATACCTTTCACTATCCGTTTCCGCGATGCCATTAGAACACGACGCGGAAGCGACGCGTTCCATGACCTCCTCGAATGCATAAAACATCGCACAGACGATACGCTTCCTCACGCCTCCTATCGAACATCAATGGACAATTGTTCGTCGCGGAGGATTGAACGAAGGATCCCCCACTGTTTGCGAGTGAACGAAAGTTAATTAAGATTTATTTCGCGAAGAAATATCTCCGATTCGATTTTTTAAAAATTAATATCGATATACGAGAAAGAGAAGAGCGGATGTAAATCGAAAAATAATTATAAACAAATTTTCGAAAATTGTTATTATACAGGGAGGATGAAAGTGGATCATCGCCTTGGCCTTGAAACCTAGCAACAGGTTTCTTTTTCCTGAGGAGAGGAGAAAAGTTACCGGCCGGGTCACGGCCGAAAAATTATCGTGGAAGCAGATCCGATCCTGCGTATCGATCACGCGAGAGTGAAAACAGTTTCTCGACTTCTCGGTAAGTCTATCATTGACCCTTGGTGCCGTCTTCTGGCACCGTGAGATACATTTCTTCGCCTCTCCGCGACCATTTTCATTATTTTTCGTGAAGTGAAAGTTCGAGCGAGTTGCACGAAACGAAACTCTCTTCATTCATTCTTGATGAACACACTTTTAATCAAAAGATCGCTTTCCGTTTATTCCCACAACATTGAACGCACAATGTGTGACACCGACATATAATTTTCCTTAATTAAACTCAATTCTACACTTTTTCCTCTCCACTTTTTTCGATCATTCTTCTTCCTTGTATTAAATAAGTTCTTTCCCCCCTTCTTTTTTCAAATTCAAGATTTTGTTACATTAATCGGGTACAAGATTAACCAAGATTGTTTCAGGATAGATACAACTCTTCTCGATTCCTCTAAATCACCGTGGTCGAACTTTCTCGATGCATCCGAAGGATCGTTGTCGTCTTTCGAATTAAAATTTCCGGCTTTAAATCTTACGACGTTTTGCATATTCTGCAAAGATACAGCGTTTCTTTGTAAAAAAGTAAGGAGTGACGCCATATTGCTTAAAATTGTCGCACAGGATTGAAAGCTCTAGGAGCGCTCGTCGCGGCTCTTCTTAAAAACGAAAGAACATTCTTTCGGATGGCGCCACGAGCGGTAAGGTAATTTGGTGAGAAGTTCTGATGGTAGAAAAAAAAAGGTAAGGAGTTTATTTAATAATATATTTAATAACGTCGAATCGTTTCGTTTCAAATCTGTCGATGGATGCGTTGGACAAATGGTACGAATCGTTATGCGTATATTTTCTTTTTTTTATTTTTTTTTTGGAATTCGAGATAAACGAAGTGAAAACGAAGTTGAGACCAGCTATAAGGACGCTATCCACCGGCTGAAAGTCGTCATTACGCCTCATGATCGGGTCACTTTGACTTTCTTTCAATTTAGGGTTGCAGCTGTCTTCTCCGCGCTTTTATATTCCAAAGGATAATGGCACTTGGTTACTTTCACCGCGCGTGCACGGAGGATCGACGGAGGAGGAACGAACGAAATCATCCTTCGAGCGATCCGCGATAGTTCGCCTCGAAAGGAAGAGAAAATGTTCCTCTACTTTTTTTTTCTCTTTCCTCCTTTTGGATATTGTGCGTATACGCGATCAAAGAAAGGATAAGAATTTCCCTACTTTAGGAGTAATATCACTCGACCGAACCGAACATAACATAATTTATTACGTTGTGAAACGCGTAATAACCGATAAATAGAAGAAAAAAAAAAAAAAAAGAAGGATCGATGTCACACTACCATTACTTTCCAATTGTTTCCCATCGGTTATGCACTATTGTATAAGTAAAAACAACAAAAAGATAAATTATCATAAGGCGAATTTCACTTTTTTTATTACCGTCCTCTCTAAAAAAAAAAAAAAAAGATGTTCGAAGATTTATTATTCGAGATCAAAAGCGCTTCTTTCCTCTTTCTTTTTTTTCTACGGAATAATATATTCGGTGTATCACCGAGGTGCAAATTATACAAATCGCAAACCGACGATGAACGATAAGCGGTAAAGAGGAAAGATTTTTCGAACGTTCAACACGCTCGTTAAATGTAATTGGTGTAGCGATAAAACGTAAACAAGTTTTTTCGTATTTATCGTGTCAACTTTGTAAAAAGTTCGCGTCTTGTAAAATTGCTCGTAAATAAATAAATACAAAATTTTCATAAGTGAATACATTATTTTATCTTGTTCCAAATTAGAAAATACATGGAGTAGATTTTTAAATTAGCATCGTACATCGTATTCAAAAAAAAAAAAAAAATAAATAAAAAAATAAAAGAAAGAAACGAACGTATTTATCCGTGTCACTTTGTAAAAAATTCGTATCTTGTAAAATTGCTCGTAACGATCGAAAAAATAAATACAAATCATTACTTTTCCAAATTGGAAAATATATGGAGTAACTATTTACTTGATACATCAAATTTACATAATAGAAGAAAAATTGATTAATCACCTCGTTACGATTACACCAGTGCATAATATTACAAACGTTGTTATTACTATTATCATAGATCTTTGAATTAGCATCGTGTATCGTATTCAAAAAGAAAAACAGAAGAAAGAAAGAAAGAAGCGAACGAAAGGAGAAAGTGAAATTTAATTAAACTTATTTTTAAAACGGCTACGTGACGTAATGATTCGATATCAAAAAAAAAATCCTCTCTCTGCGAATATTGTTTTTTTTTTTTTTTCATCGACGAGTATTCGTGTAATAAATATAAAAAGAGATCGTTGAAAAAATTTATCAAGCTCTCTTTTTTTTCTTTCCTCCGTTCCAGAAACTGCATTAAAACAAATAAATTATGAAAAGATAAATTTCTTTTTCGTTTCTTCGTGCAAATAGTATTGCACCATCGTCGCGAGGAGATCTTAATAAGGACTTATTATTGTTACACTGCTGTAGGGTGTATACGCTTCCTCGTATTTATGTGGCAATCGCTCGAGGAAAAGGAAGATTAAGTTGGCGTTGATATTCACACAAGGACGTCGTTTGTTACTCGATGCAAATTAGGTTAGAGCAATGAACCTGCAGAATTCAAATGCAATCCTTCATTACCTCCAAACGCACAATGGCAAGTAAGAAATGGCTAAGACAAAATTATTTTTTTTCCGATTAATTATCATTTTTCGAGATTTAATTTTTGAAAAGCGGTATTACTATTTTTTTTTTATAAATTATCATTTCATTAAAAAAATATATATAACGCAGAAATACAATTGAATGTAAAAAATTAAAAATCATATAAATCATAAATACCTCGAACAAAAATGAAAGGAACGAAACAAAATTACAGTTTTTTTTAAATATGAATAACATTAAAAATATATACTTACAAAATTAAAAATGTGCTAGTTTCATTCATTATTTGAATCTGAATCCTATGACTCGCGTAAGAAGGATGAGATATACAAGGATTGGACAATTTGTATTACGAATTGAGTTAGTCTACAAGAGAGCTGATCTAGAATCTTCTATTTGAAGAAAAAATATGAAATGATTAAGAACAATTAATTTTTTCCGCTTCCTCGTCTATTACCAGGAAGTTGTAGCTGGTAACGGAATTAAAACTGTTTGGGTTCCATTTTCTGCGGGCGATTCTGCTGGCAGTTTGTGCAATCGATCGATCAATCGTGCACAATAAGTCGTAGCACGCACTGTTACGATACGATACATCGTTTTCTTCTCGTTGTTCTTTGTCTTTGAAAAATTTTTTTAAAACAAAAAATCGTAACTCTTTCGCTCTCTTACACGTATAGATATATTTGGATCATATTTGGATTATTATTGGATCAATTTCAACCGATTCGAGCTTCAGAAAGAGAGAGAGAGAGAGAAGAGAAAGATATTAGAGAAAGTTGTCCGAAGTTTTTAACGTAAGAAAAACAGAACGGTGGCCGAGATGAGACGGGATAGGGAATGAAAGTAATACGCTGTCCATTTAGATATTTCTCATTAACAAAGAGAGACGAGTGGAAAAGTAAAGTATCTTCCGGGTTGGCGATCGCATCGCATAGCTTTGTTCCATGATTTCTATATCGATAAAGCGAACCACCGCCGGTAATTCTGACTTAAGATTCTTAAATGGTCATCAACGGGTAAAAAAAAAAAATTATTCGCGGTGACATCTCCTTCCGCCTCTCTACTTCCTACGCGAAAATAGGAATACTTCTCTCGAGTATATATTAGATGTGCAAATAAGTTTCTTCCCCTTTTTTTCTACGATCATAACTTCTGACCGAATTCGAATTACTTCCTGTTCGTGGTGCCATCTGAAAGAGTGTTCTTTTGTTTTTAAAAAGGGCCGTGATGAGCGCTCTAAGAATTTCCAGTCCTGCAACAATTTCAAGCAATATGGCGTCACTCTTTACTTTTTGCAGAAACGTTGTATCTTTGTGGAACGTAAAAAATCATAAAACCGGAAATTTTAATTTGGAAGACGACGATTGTTCAAATGCACCGAGAAAATTTGATGACAGTGAGTTAGAGAAATTATTCGACGAAAATCCGATTCAGATGCAAGAAGAATTGGGAGAAAGATTGGGAGTCACCAGACAGCGATATTTATTCGACTGAAATAATTAGGTAATCTTGTATTATCTTGATTTATATAATAAAATGTTGAAAAAAGGGAGAAAGAACTTATTTGCACATCTAATATGTATATTATATAAAATTGAATAACTCGTGGGTAAAAAGAGAAAATAAAATATCATGTTATTTGTAAATGAGAATAATAGAATAATCGAGTTACTCGTTTATTGTATAGAGAAGAAATCGTCGCAAATATTTCTTTCTTCGTCACTTTCTTCATTCCTTTGGAGGCGTGTCTATGGAAATATACGATGCCAATCTGTTCCACGGCATTCGTCTGCGAGGATAAACTAACAGATCATTAAAATTCGCCGAAAATACACGACCGATGCTGTTTCGTGTTTTCGAGAATTCGATCGAATTGTTGATATACCCTCTTTACAAGCTTGCTTAAAAGAGTTTACAAATTCTATTCTTATTAATATTTAATCTGGAAATTATTTACATTTGTGTACATTTTTTTTTTCTTATTCCATCAAATCGTTGTTTCTGTTTAATTTTTTCGACGTATTCGAAACAACGATAGATAGATAAATAGACAGATATTTCGTCAATGTGGTGGAGGAGTATATCTTGCCATACCAACTTGGTTAGAAAGTTATATATTTGCAATACGTTATATAATTGTTGCAAATAATCTTTGGACATTCAATGACCGAAAAATGCGTTAGAAACTCATGGATACTTGTTTTGCACGCAACAAATACGACGTACAAGTAACAAGTATCGTGGCACGTATCGTGATTTTAGATTTGTTGGAATACACAAGCGGTTTACGTGAGTTGTGAGATAATGGAGGCAATCTCGAAACATTTTCACTCTTCGGTTTCCTTTAAATTGTCCGATTCGATCCGAAAATTCATCATTCGAAAGAAGATAGAGGACGAGAATAATTTAAGAATCGAGGATTCGAAAATGTCAAAGATTCGAAATGAGAAAAAATTGGAATGTAAATTTTCGAATCGATTCTTTTCTTTCTCAAATATTTCTCAAGTTTTCAAATTTTTACACATTTAAAAAAGTATGATTTGTAAGGAATCTTTATAAAAGGATGCGAAAAACTTTCATCACGTTGGTAAATAAATTCTTCGTGTATCTCGAAAACCAGAGATAAATGTTTGACGCGTGTAATTGAGTAGAATAAAAAGAACAGAAAAAAAAAAAAAAAAAGATTCTCTCTCCAGTATTACGTAAACCGCGCAAGTAGACTACTTTTCGAAACCGCATAATGAGAAATCTACATATTACCGCATTTTGAAAGTTGAAAGAAATTCAAGCGATTATTAATTTAATGCGATAATAAAATATTTTCAAATTTACATATATCTTTTGTTATTTGTTACTCGAGTTAATCGTAAAAGTATTAAAAAAAAAAAAAAGATAATTACTTCTATATTATCTCTAAAATTAGACGCAAATATTAATATTACGTAATTACACCAGTACAATAACATACTAATATAGAAATTCAAGGAAAGATCGAAGAGCTCACAGATTCGAATCTCACGCGAACAACAAAAAATCTTCACGTGTCGTGCGATTAATTCGCATATACATACAATATCGTCGACATTACCCTTCCTCTCACCCTTAATTCGCCTTTGAAACAATCCAAAGAGAAACCTGTGTTCAAGGAAGAATTCTCGATGATCGGGCACCTCGTCCTCCTCCTCTCCATTATTACTTCTTTTTTTTTTTCCTTCGCCTCTATCTCGATCCTCGCATCCTGCCACCTATTATTTTCATTATCTTTATTAACTTGAACTTATCCAAACGGAACGTTTGGCATTCGATTGATCTTTCTAATTGTATATTTACGCGATAAAAAAAGGTCGAAAACAACTTCAAAAGAGAGATGATTATTACACTCTGGATAGATATAGATGGATATTATTGTTTTCACAGGTTTTTACAGCCACATTGATGATTCGAGTAAAAAAGAAAAATCACTCGAAAGAAAGAAAGAAAGAAAGAGAAGAAGGGACATTTTTTTATTTTTGAATTTCTTCGAGATCCTTCGGTTCTCCTCATCCATTTCCTAGCGATAATTTTCAGAGTGAGTATCGTTTTGCAATTAAATTATTTATAGATTGAACATATACAATGAAAAATGTAATAGAGTAAGTTATTTAATATTTTTTGAACGATCGATTTTAACGTGTATGTGACGTGTGAAACAAATAACGAGTGAACTTTATAATTCGTCGCTGGTAGCTTCAATAAAAGACAAACGAAGCGAACCGTATCGATGTAAATCATGTCACGGATATTTTAATCAATTTAATTGATATAGATTATCGGGTGAACGATATTGTGTATATTTATCTTTGGTAAGTGCATAATGTGATTGTTTGCCATTGCAAACATTGTTTTCTCATACCGTGAATTATCTTTTATCAAAAAAAAATTTTTTTTTTCTTTAAAAGAAAATCGTTGGCGGTGCTTCAGATCCCTGTTGCTCTTTTTATTTTTTATAATTTATTGCGTTCGACGAAACATGAAAAACCACTTTGATAATTTGATTGAAAAAAATTATCAAACACTTCCATCGTTACATATATATATCGACGTTCAAACAAAAAATATATTAAATATACGACGATTTTAATTTTGTTAATTTTCTAACGAACGTTTTTCTCTTTATCTTTTTTTTTTTTTTTTTTTTTTTTAGATTTATGTCGAAAGTTTCACAACACAAAAGAAATATTGATTGCGCAAGCTATATATATATTTTTTCGTTCGACATAGACCTCGAACGAAATTGTTCGCTCCTTCTAAAGAGAATCCGGAAACAATCTTATATAACGATAATTACTTTCAATTCGGAAGTGAAGAATTTGCGTAACACCCGCGATTTATTCAAGGTACTTCATTTTTACGTGCCATTTCTCGCGTACCATCCTCGATCGTTGTTCTCTGATTTTTTTTTTTTTTCTTTGATCTTATATAACGAAGCAATTCGAATTATCGAAGAATAAACGTCGTTTTCGAATTTGGTATAGATTTGACGATGTTGAAAAGAGTTGTAAACGGGATGTTTGTTTGGAAGACGCGAAGGTGTGTCGAATCAAGTGTCATTCGTGTAAAAAAAAAAAAAAGTGAATGAAAAAAAAAGAAAAAGGAAAGACATTCCTCCCAACGGGGGGGGGGGGAAGGAGGAAAGGTTAAAAGCGAAGGTGAAATTTTTAATAGTTTGCAATTAGACAAATAAATTAACGATCAAAAGTGGACAAGTGACAATTTACTATCACATTTATTATCTTCGGATAATAGAATAGGATAATGAGATATTTGATTAATTATTTATTAAGTAAACGCTAATATAATCGTAAAATTAATGTGTAATTGCAAAACTACCGTTTTATCAAAATGTAGTGGTTTCTTTCCGTTGAAAGAAATTAAATTAACGTTTAAACGCGTGCCAAAAAAAATTTATATATATATATATATATTGTGTGTGTGTAAAGTAAAAGATTGCTCTAATATAATTGCTAAATATATATGTAACGATCTTTTCTTTGTCAGATGATTTTTTTTATAAAAATCTGTATAACTTTTATATAACAAAACATCGCAGATAATCGACAAAGAAATCTTAATTTCGGGCCAATTAAAGAAAAAAAAAAAAATTCATTATCTAAAAAATGATGGAATCGAGAAAACTCAATTGGGGCAGATTAATTATTATTATCTCGATGACAATTTGATCGTCGTGAAGAGTTAAGGCAAGATAAAATTGCCGTGTTGGTAATTTTCTCTTTAAGAGGATCGGTCATAATCGTGATTTTAACGATTGTCGATTTGCCCCAACACGAATTCGAGTAAATTGATACTTAACAACGGAGAAATGCTCCCCATCGAGCGCGTACGCACGTTGAAAGTGAAAAATAGTTACGAGGGAGAAAGTGACGGCGTCATCGTTCGAGCATTCGTCGTTGAACCGCGATCAAGAAAAAAAAAAAAGAAAAAAAAAAAATATATATATATATATATGTTTCTCAATATTTCTAACCTCGAGCTCGAATCAAACGAAATATAATGGATAGAAATTTTATTTTCTCTATTTTCTTTCTTTTTTTATACACGTATTTTCTCATCGAATAAATATGTCACGCTGTTAAATTAACATTTCGATCGAAAAATTTATGCAGAATTTAATAAAGAAGTTGAAAAATTAGATACAATATTTATTCGAGCACAAATAATATGATTAAATTTGTAAAAAAAAAAAAAAAAAAACAGAAAATATAACATAAAATAGTAAGCAAAACGTAGAAAACCTCCCAAGATGATCGTCGTGTACAATTTAAAAAGGAAGCTTGCATTCCAAAACGGTCCTAGTCATACAATTCGTGACTAGGATTCTTATTAGCTACGACGTGCCTCATTTCTTCGACTTCGTAACGGAGAAAATTGTGTAATACGTTACAAGCGTGTCATCCGTGTCGTAAAACATAGACTATGCGCGTGTATAACCTCAAAAATCTTGTATCCTCCAACCGAAGTTGTTGTACGCTGATGAGTAAATATTTAAAAGAAAAGAAAAAGAAAAAAAAGAAATCTCAATTGCAACCGATTAGGTTGAAACGAATGTGTTTGCTATATCCTCGACTACGATTTTCCTTGTCACAGGTTTGATGTCATTAAAAGACATCGAAGGAGATGTGTTCGGGAAATTTTGCGAAATTTCGCATAACCTACAATTCTGTGGACCGCTTTCCAAGTGAATCGCGATTTCACTTTTTTCAAGAGGGATTAAAAAGAGAACCGTCATAGGTAAGAAATAATAACCGTATATTATATACTTGATGGTTTCGTGTCACTTATTATCCTTTTATAATTTTGTTTCTTCATCCTCGTTACATCGGAAGTAAGACTTATCATCATTTTTATTTTGCTCGGTGTTTATTCTTTCTAAATTTGAGAACCTATTTCCGCTTATTGAAACTTTTTTCCTTTCGTAGAAAATATTTAAATTATAATCGTTAATTGCATCAGATATTGCCCACGTTTCTACACGCTTTTGCATACAAAAATATTCACTTATTATAATCGAGTCATATCGATCAACTCTGTCAAGACTGTTATAATAATTTAAGATATTAAGAATTTGTTGTACAGTATATATCATTATCTTTTGATGCTTTCCCTTTTTTATGTTATACAAATTATACGATAAGAGAGAATAAAAAGTGGGGGAAAAAAAGTAAATCTGAAAAGCAGGAAAACGGAAATGAAATTTCACTCATGCGTGAATATTATGAATGTGTTAATTGATGCGCTCGGTACTTCAGCCTCGTTCACTTTCCCGATGACTCGTAACTCGAATAAATTTCAATATCTCGCGTGGAAATATCGTCGAGATATTATGATAAAGTGAAAACGTGCATTTCGCAACTATTATATATATATATATATATATACCCAAATATCGTTTTCCCGCCCAAATTTACATAATATAACCCGGATGATCCGGTTGTAAGACGAAAGCGTATGCAAATTATGGGACGAAATAACTAATTTTAATACTAAATTTATTTATCGTATTAAGATACGACATACGTTACGTTCACTGCTATACACGATTTACATATTGTGTATCTTTGTACGAAATCTTTTTCTTTTCTTTCTCTCCTTTCGATTTTATTACACGGGATTAGAAATATAGTAAAATATAGGAGTACCGATATTTTATTGTATACGATGAGAAATTTCAAAAATCCCATCTAATATTAAATTTATTCATATCGAGACACGATATACGTTCATCGCTATACTCGATGGTGTATCTTTGTACGAAATCTCTTCCTTTTCTTCTCTCCTCTTCCGTTTACATGTTAGTAAAAGATAAGAAATATAAGCAAAAAATGGGAATACTGATATAACTTCTTTTATTTTATTTCTTTTATTTCTTTCGTTGATTTTATTTTATTATAGTGTAGGATTAGAAATATAGTAAAAAATGGGAATATTGATATTTTATCGTATATAATCAGGGATATTAAAATAACATTCAGAATGATACCGATAAGAAATTTCAAGAATTCCATCTATTAAATTTATTTATATTAAGATATGATATATGTTACGTTCACTATTATACTCGATTTGCATATGGTGTGAAACGAAATCTTTTTTTTCTCTCTCTCTTTTTTTACACAGCATTTTATTACAACACGGGATTAGAAATGTAAAAAAAAATGGGAATACTGATATTTTATCGTATGTATAATCGCGGATATTATTAATGTTCACTTCAGAATAATATCGATATAATGAGAAATTTCAAGAATTTCCATTAATATCGAAAGTAGTGTTTTCGAAGAGAGAAAGAATATGTCATAAATAGTACGAGATCTTGGACACCGGATAATGAATTATTCGATACCTTACTACAACGGCGTGTTCTCATAAGATTTCGTGTCTAGGTTGATATTCTTGAACATGTTGACATACAAACCAGTCGAAATTCCTGTTTTACACACTTCCAATACATAGATACAAGTGTTACAAGTTACATCAATGGTATCGAAACTGGGGAACGGACGAGTTCTTCGAGTTTTTTTTCGTTTTCTTTTCTTTCTTTCTTTTTTTTTTTTTTTTTTAAATTCTCTCCTCAAACTTGACCTTCCACCGGACGACTTAGTTTCACAAATTATTTATACAGCTGTTATAATCGCTTTGTCGGTTTCATTCCTGCGGAATAAAAAAGATTGTCAATGAAAATAGAGCATTTACCGTGAAAGAAACACGAAAAATATATCGTCGAAATACCGAGCGAAATATTAAAAAGATGTTTATTCAAAAACTCAAACATCTCTAATTTAAATTTTCGTATTTCTGTTTTATTCGTTCCTTTTTTAAATATTTTTCAAAATCATGAAAATATAAACTCGAATTGAAATAAATAAAATAACGGCAAAAGATGTTATTTATCCCTTGTTGTCTATTATCTATTCCGAGAAGGGGATTGTAATCGTTTCACGCAATCCTTCGAGCGATTCCATTGTTCGTCGCAATCGATTGGGTCACCGAAAAATGGGGAGATCTTGGAAATGAAATAATTAATCGGTATATCTAATCGATCGAGCGCTATAACGACAGATAACGCGATCCATAAGATCTATCCCAGATTGATTTTCAATAGTCATCGAACGACTGTTAATCGGCCAACAACAATGAAGAGATTCCCTGCGATATTCGTGCTCGTTGCACTTTGCTTCGCTTCTGGGGCATTTGGTAACTAACTAAACTTTTGTCACGATTACTCGTTTCAATTTCCATCCATCGCAAATTTTAATTAATATCACGCTAGAAAAGTTAAACTTTTACGTTTCAATTATAGAAAAAAGTATAAATAGTTTGAAGTAACTTATCCTTTATATCGTTTATTTTCCAAATAATTATCGATCGTATTATTCAGCATTATCGTTTTGATATAATCCCATCGCGTTAAATCCTAAAATACCGAATATTTTAAATTCGAATTTTAATCTCTTCGATTGATAAAGAGGGGAGAACAAATTTTTTTGAATCTCTTACGTGATATATCTATGTATGTATATATATATATATGAATAATGAGTAAAAAGAAAAAAAAAAAATTTCGCAATCGATCGATGCTACTGGAAACACCTAAGACCGCTCATTTTACAGAAAAATATATATATATTTGCTCTGCCATATTCTAAATCTCGGCAAATATGCCTAAGTATCCGACGAGTTGAAACTCGTCGTCGTTTCAAACTGTTTACTTTTGTCTTTGAATCTTTTCTTCCTTTTAACTCTCCAATCGCCAATACCGATGAAAGAAATTACTAGGAGGGAGAAAAAAAAAAAAAAGAAGAGAAGAATGAAAAGATAAACAAGGAATTTTTCAGCATCGATAAAAATTCATATATATATATATTGTAACATAGGTCCTGTTTATTTTTTCCCCTCCAATCATTACCACTGCGAATGATTAATCACTTTTAGAAATAACCACCTGGTCGAACCATTAACACCATCGTAACACTCGAGCAAAGTTTACATCGAATAAATTATGATGAAACATTCTCGCCGAATATTTCTCGCCAAGATAATTCTTTCTTCAAATTTTTATCCATTTATTTCTCCTTTTTCCCATTCGACAGCGAGGAAAGGATTCGGTCCTGGAGAACAGGAATGGGGATACGTGAAAGTACGATCCGCCTCGCACATGTTCTGGTGGCTCTACTACACCACCGCTAATGTGTCCTCCTATTATGAGAAACCGTTGATTATCTGGTTGCAAGGTGGGCCGGGAGCATCGTCCACCTCGTACGGAAACTTCGAGGAGCTTGGCCCTCTGGACGTCGACTTGAAGCCGAGAAACTTCTCCTGGGTAGGGGGCGCGATTGTTCCACGCGAACAACTGTCCAACTTTTGCTATAATTTAATATCTAAACGCGCATGCGTATTACCGCACTCCCTTCTTCCCTTTTTCCATTTGGAATAATATAAATAAATGGAATAATATAAACGTTGTGATTGAGATATCGAGTGATTCGGGTAACAAGTTATAAAAAGAAGAAAAAAAAAAAACAACTTGATTTCGCAATTTGGTTCGTTGGAAAGTCATCAATCTTCTTAATCGAATTTTTATCGAACGTTTCAATTAATTATCGAAAAGTCCATTAATTAAGAGTTAACGAGTATATTTTTATATTTTTTTAAATTTCGAAAGCCATACGCGTGTATTTGAAGAAATTTCGAGAGACAAATATGTTAACATTACGATCGAAATCGTTCCGAATTTAAGAATTAAATTGATTTAATCCCAAGATTTAATATTTTTCTTTTTCTAGATTCAATTTCGATCGAAGAATTTATTATTATATTTTTCATCGTATCGTGGGATATTACGGATAAAAATATTAAAAAAAAAAAAAAAAATTCGCAGGTGAAAGACTACAACGTCCTCTTCATCGACAACCCAATTGGTACGGGGTTCAGTTATGCCACGTTGTCGAGCGGATTCGCGAGAACAAACGCGGAGATTGCTCACGATCTCGTCGAATGTATGAAAGGTTTTCTGAAAGAGTTACCGCAATTCCAAGACGTGCCCACGTATATCACGACCGAATCTTACGGAGGGAAAATGGGCGCGGAATTCGCTCTTCAATGGTACAAGGTGATGTTTACGATTTTGTTTTTTTTTTGTCTCCGTAAAATTTTAAAAACGATCGCGAAGAGGCATATTTCTTGAGATAATCGAACGAACGTTAAGAAGGTTGTAAATCAAAACGCTTACACGACTTCGACACTTGTTAATGGGTTAACTTTCATCCCGCATTCGTGTCGATATATCGTAAAACTGTTTACGTGTCAACCTCGCTATTACTCGAGGTAATAAAAACGCTCGTCGATATCTAGAAATTTGTATCGTTTTCCTGGTTATTTACTTTCTAAACTGCAGGCGCAGCAAAGGGGAACTATCAAGAGCAAGTTGAAGGGTGTCGCCCTCGGTGACGCCTGGATCTCTCCGGTTGACTCCGTCATGACTTGGGCACCCTTCCTACTCTCCACGGTATGACAGTTCGTCTCCTTAATTCTTTCAAGCGATCCATTTTTTTTTTTCACCAAGTTTCAAGTAGAAACGTTTTCGCTCTCAGGGCATGGTGGACACCGAGGGGTACAAGAAGATCGATGAAGCGGCTCAAAAGACGAAGAATGCTGTGGAAACGAAGAGCTGGAGGGTAGCCACGATGCTGTGGTCCAACGCGGAGGCGGTGATCAACGAAGTTACCGATAACATCGATTTCTATAATATCTTAACGAAAATGGAAGCCAGCGGAATGCGTTCCCTCGTGGCGAGGATCCGTTCGAAACCATTCCTCCGAGGTAAAATTGTATTGTACATAATGTGTATTATACATTGTACAGTGGAGTTTCTAACATTCTGTTATTATTCGAATATTTCAGAATACGCCACGTTCAACGAAGTCTCGTTGAGTAGGCTTATGAACGGACCCGTGAAGAAAGCTTTGCAACTTCCGGTCAACCACGGCGACCAATCCGATTTGGTATTCGAGAAGTTGCAAGAGGATTTCATGAAACCTGTGGTCAATATAGGTATTAACCGAAGTAAATTGTATTCGGGGCTTTTTTTTTTAAACAGGATTAATTTTTAATTTATTCCAGTCGAGGAATTATTGGACAAAACTGATATAAAAGTTGCGGTAATCACCGGTCACATGGACCTCATCGTCGACACTCCAGGTATATTTTATTTATTTATTATTTATTTTCCTGAGTATATTAGTCTATATTAAATTATTTCTTTCAATTTGGTATCTAATTTATTTTTCTTTTTTTTCATTATCCATGATGTAGGTACTCTGAAATGGGTTGAGAAGATGAATTGGAAAGACGCAAATTTGTGGCACTACGCCTCCAGATATCCCCTAGTGGTGCAGGAGATCATAGAAGGTTATGAGAAATCTTACGGCAATTTCGCCATGTACTGGGTGAACAGAGCCGGTCACATGGTAAATAACTCGTATAAATTGAATTTCAATTATTGGTTGTAGAAATCGTGTTATTTATGAGAATTATTCCATCGTATAGGTACCAAAGGACAATCCAGCAGCAATGGCAAGGATACTGCAAAAACTCACGGAAGAATAAATCGAGTTACAAGTGATGAAACGACTCATTTGCAAGAAATGGAATTGAGGAATAAATTAAAATTCGTGTAAAATAAATAAGCGAGAAGAGCTACATACATAAATTTATACTTTTATCACGTATTATTCCTTCGTCGATCAATTTCTCTCTCGCCTTAAGAAGACTTGAAAAATCTTCCAATCTCGAAAAATTGAATTACGTTATCGATATTGTTCCTCATCCATATATCATTGTCCAAAAAAAAAAAAAAGAAAGAAAGAAAGAAAGAAGAGAAGGAAGGGGGAAAAAAACCTCAATCTCGATTCAATGTTATTCCTCATCCCATATATTCCAATAATATATATATATATATATACTGTCCAAAAAGGAAGAAAGAAGAGAAAAATTCGATTCGACGTTGTTTCTCGTTTATATTATTTCAATAATATACTATCCAAAAAAATTGGATCGTCAAACATCGTCGATCCGTTGTTCCTCGTTTACGTTACAATATAATCTGCCAAACCTCCAAAAAGAGGGAGAAGGAAGGAAAGGAGGAAAAATTGGATTAATGAAGCGTCTCGATCCCAGCGCTACTCGTTTCCAGAGTCCATTTTAACGACGGGTAACGGTTATTTCCGAGAAAATTCGCCGTCACGAAAGGGGCGGTTCGTTTATTTTTTGCAATTGAGCCGGGGCCCCGAGGCGGAGGTTCTGCTCGCGCTGTGAATTTTCCCACACTCGTAAAACGTCGCAGTAGCAACAATCCGAGACCGGCTAAACCCGCAGACGCCCGCCGATTTTGTCAATAAGGAACGATTGTTTAGATTCGAGCGGATACCGGGCAGTAAAACGGAACGGATCCGCAAACAAGACCGCCTGCGGGCCATTTTTCGCCAATGAAGGGGAAACCGCGGTTGCCCGAATCTGTAAATAAAACAAGAGGAGGAAAGGGACTACTTTCTCTGCTCTCCTCCTTCGACCTTCTCCCCTCGATTTCCTCCTATTTCTTTCCCCCCTTTCACGTTTTATCTCAAAAAAAAGGACGAATTTCCTTTTTTTTTTTTTTTTCCCCATTGAAGAGGAAAGAGTTTGGAAAGAGGATTTTTATTTTATGGAAGGAGAAACGAGAAACGATTCAACGATTCAATTTCGAGTCGATACGATGACACGAGTTGACTGTGACTCTCGTTCGAAAATTATTTTTACCATCTGCTTCTGCGGCTTCTATAAATGTTTTTCTTTACTTATACCATCGGGATGATTTAAGGAACGGAAAACAGGGGCGCAGGATTAACGCGACCAAGACAATTCTGGATGTTTTTCGAAGAACATACCGGGGATTCCCGCCACGCTCGAGCCAAGGTGGCGGCCCCCAAGCTTTGAACGCACGATAATCCGCCGGTTTCCTCCTGACGTCAGATCGCCGATGATTTGTTCCTTAATATTTCAAAATGGAACGAAGCCCGAAGGACGGAACCAGAAACGGTGAATAAACAAATAACCACGTTTCTTCTCCTGATCTCTCCATTTTCGGTTACGGTTGCTGTATATCCTCGCGCAAGCTGTGGCTTCGCCTCTTCACGAAAACACGATCGAAAGAAATATTTTTAAGTTAATGGATCGTTAAAAATCAACGGAGAGAAGATTATTTCTCGTCATATTTTTCTTTATCGTATGAAAAAAAAAAAAAAAACTAATAAAATGAAAAGAAAATTTAAACGTCAGACACGCAATAAAAGATTCGATGTAATAGATATTTGTTTGATTATGAAAAAAAAAAAAAAGAAACGAACGTTGAATATAATATAACAAAACAGAATAGCATCGATAATCTCGATATCATCGTTTTATTTCAACACCCAACCGATAATAATAAAATCATTAACAAAAATATATATATAGAAACAAAACTAAAAAGAGTAAAAGATATTTGAAATTCTCTTATTTATCCCTTTTTTTTTTCCAACAGGAAAAAACGCGGAGTCGCGAAAGTTCGTGAGAAGAGGGTGGTTGAAAATTGGATATTCCTTCCTCCCCCCCCCCTACCCCCAAGAAGTCACAAGTCGAGCTCGTGGGAGAGAGGGTGGCGAGAGCGGTTCCAAGAAGCGGCACGGTTTCGGTATAATTACCGCAACTTTGTTTACGTATCGGCTCGTTTACTGCCGGCGTGGGTGTTGGGACAGCATATGTGTAAACAGCAATAAAACATGTAGCCACGGGTCCCGGATAGGTAACCGACACCTCCCCCGCGTTTGAAACCCGCGAACGACGTATCTCCAGGAAGAAGCGATGGGCGGAGCTGGTCCATCCTCTGGATGGTGCTCCTCCGCGCGTCAAATTAAACACCCTTCGTTAGAGGATTGATCTGAACCGGTCGGAAGTTGGAATCAGTCTTCGATGCGATACCAACTCGGGCCAGTTCAAGATAAGATTCATATATGTACATATATATTTTTATAATTATATTGAAGATTGATTTTGGTGGATTTGGATCGTTTTACGAAAACCGTTAATTGTTCGTGGAAGTGAAGCGGTCTAAATAATCGTTGAATTGTATTGAGAGAGAATGCACAGTTCGGTTTTCTTTGGCGAGGATCTTTTTGTTGAAAAGCTTGATCAATCTTTGAAGAAGAATCGCATTGGGGAGGCGAATTAATTGAAAATTATGAAACTATTTATTTGGAAAATTGTGGAAATCGCGATCGTGTTACAATTTTAAGTTGGGGATACCGGAACGAGGATCAATGGGGGACAATTTGCGGGGATACGATGAAACGAGAGGAAGAAGAAAGTGAAATTGTATATGTATATTAAATAAACTTCAACTCGGAGATAATTTTCGGGGAGAAATCTATAATCTGATTTCATTTCTTTTTTACGTATAATAATAAATAAGAAAGATAATAATAATTTTAATGTACGTAAGAAAGGGACGAATGGTAAAAGAGAGTGAAGTTGTGTCAAATTAGATAATAAAACTTCAGAAAATTAAATTAAAAAAAAAAAAAATCCAATATCAATTCTTCTTAAAGAACAAGATATCGGTAAAAAGTGCGTTAAATCATCGAGCGTGTCGATCATTCCATCTTCCGATGGAGTCGAATAACTATCAAAATCATCCTTTCTCCATATCGAAGATTTACAGCTGTGATTTATCCAGAGGTTGCGAATTATGGAGCACGGAAGAGGCGTTCCCAACGATGTGTCCTTTGCCAAATTATTATAGCTTGGTACCGGATATAATAAATCCGAGAAGTATACCCCTATCATGGGATCTTCCCATAATAAGATACAAACCACAACCACGCTACGAGAAACCACCGTATTCGTACATTGCCCTAATAGCCATGGCTATTAATTCCTCGCCTAAACAGAGATTAACCCTTTCCGGCATTTATAGATTCATCATGGACAGATTTCCTTATTATAGAGAAAACCGTCAAGGATGGCAAAATAGTATAAGACATAACCTAAGTTTGAACGATTGCTTCGTGAAGATACCAAGAGACAAGGTGGTTGGGAACGATAACGCTGAGGATCAGGCTGGAAAAGGGAGTTATTGGACTTTAGATCCTTCAGCGAGCGAAATGTTTGAGCATGGCAATTATAGAAGAAGAAGAATGAGAAGACAAAAAGGATTTATACAGGACAAACAGATGGAACAGGATCGCACGATGGTCTCGGTACAAGTTAAATCATTTTTTTTTTCTTTTTTTTTTCCTTCGATAGTAAAAAATTAATTTTATTCCAACTAAATGCTATAAAAAATTTTAAATGTGGAATATTTTTTTTTTCCAAATTTTTTTACATTATTGATATTTTAGGTTTCATCGGAAATTTTGTCCAATTTGAAATGCAAAGAAAAAAATGAACAAGAGTATAAAACAGTTGATACGAAGAACGCTGAGGGGAATACACGAAATAGTAAAATAATATACACTGAAGCTCAAGGACATTGTGTAAAATCGATGATGTTCACAATCGAAAATATTTTGCGAAAATCTACGAATAAAACTCCAGTTTAAATAATTTTTTTGTACTAGATTTTAAAACGAATAATTAATATCATTATATTTTATAATTTGTACTATCAATGTACTGAAGCAAAAAGTGTAGACCATATTATTGAAAACACTTGTATAGAATATAAAATGAATACTGTTTATTATAAAAATGTGTTTATATTTTTAATTATACATTGGATATTGTGTACAAAGATTAAAAGTATTACTTAACGATTATTTTAAAATATGGTACATTATGTACAAAATTATATATTAACATGTATACAAGGAAGACATTATATATGTAAATTATTTTAATAATCTTGTGCATCAGCAAATAAAATTATTTTCGAATAAAAATGCATAACTATAATTTTTAGAATGCATACATTTCTAAAATGCAATTTTATTAGATTATATCTAATAAAATTAAATAACATTTAATATTCACATATCATATATTACATATATTACATATCATTAATATTAATACATATAGATCAAATATTAAATAAAACTATTTCTTAGCACTTGGATATATCAGAAAGTTTAAAAAAAACTTATTTGTATCAAATTTAAGAATATATAACATTATAAATTGTTATTCGAATTTTCTTATAATCTAACAAATCAATTTTTTAAATATTATTGTCTCACAGAGACATCATAGAATGTATTTTTAAAATTAATTAATTAATTTTTGATATTAAAAATGATTTTAAGCATTTGGATTTTTCCTCATTAATTCTAAATCAGCATCCATCATATCTTTTACAAGATTCTAAAACATGTATAATTCTATTTATTAAACACAAAACATTTAATTGGTAATTAAATATTTTAAAGCATAAGGATAAAGAATAATAATAATTGATGTATAAATACCTCAAATGTAATAGTAGGTTTCCAACCAATTTTTTCTTTTGCTTTAGTAGCATCACCCAAAAGTACATCCTATACAGATAAAATGAATATTTATCATATTTTTAATAATATTATAATAATATAATTATCGTTATTATGCAATAAATATTTACTACTTCCGTTGGACGGAAATATTTAGGATTCACTCTAACTAATACTTGTCCTGTTTGTATATCCTGTCCTATTTCATTTATTCCTTCACCTTCCCACTTAATGGTACGACCTACATATTGAAATGCTGCTTCCACAAATTCTCTAACACTATGTGTCTCTCCTGTTGCTATAACATAATCATCTGCTGTCGGTTGTTGCAACATTAACCACATTGCCTGTAAAATATAGTATACAAATCTCAGAATATCTATTTAGTAAGTAGTAGTAGTTCTATTTTTAATATTATAAAAAATAATACAAATAATATATATTTTTACTTCAACATAATCTTTTGCATGTCCCCAATCTCGTTTAGCATCTAAATTTCCTAATTCAAGAATGTCTTGTAAACCAAGATGTATCTTTGCTATAGATCTGGTCACTTTTCTTGTAACAAAATTCTCTCCTCTACGAGGACTTTCATGATTAAATAAAATACCATTACAAGCAAACATATTATATGCTTCTCTATAATTTATTACGATCCAAAAACTATATAATTTTGCACAAGCTGAAATTTTAATATGTTTAATTTAAAATTTATAAAATTATAAAATAATATTTTCATATAATCACCATATGGTGAACGAGGATAAAATGGAGTTTTTTCATTTTGAGGTACTTGAGTTACCCTGCCATAAAGTTCAGATGTTGATGCATGGTAAAATTTAACAGATTTTTCAAGGCCACAGGTACGTATTGCATCTAATAATCTAACTGTTCCTACTGCATCTACTTCAGCAGTATACTCACTTACTTCAAAACTTACCTTATAAAAAATAATAATCTATTAATATAAAATGTTTTTTGCATATCATTTAAAATTATAAAATTTGATATTTACCATAACATGACTTTGAGCAGCAAGATTATAAATTTCTGTTGGTTGTACAGAACTAATTACTTTAATTAAACTACTGGAATCTGTCATATCACCATAATGCAGCTTCATTTTGCCTTGACGATGACATTTTGGATCCTCATAAAGGTGTTGAATTCGAGCAGTATTAAAAGAGCTAGCTCTTCTAATTATACCATGTACGTCATATCCTTTTTCTAATAAAAATTCTGCTAAATAGGAACCATCCTAAAAAAAATTATGTTAGTCGTCTATTTTATGTTGAAATAAAATAAGATTTCTTTATACAATATAAAACAATAATATATATTGAAAATTAAATATTTGATACAATAAAGTAAATATGTCAACAAAGCATGAAATGTCAACTTTACTTGTCCAGTAATACCAGTAATTAATGCAACGCGTTTTCTACTATCAGTTGCCATTTTCATACACTATTTATCAAAAAATAAAAAATTATTTTCACTTCCAAACTATATTTAATACTGATAAGATAATTCGTTAAATTTATTCGTGTGTAAAAAATATTTTCTTTCTTGGCCATCGAGTTTCCGAAGCGCTTTTATTACTAGTTAGGTGGCGCCGTTTTTCAACTATTTAAGAACATCGCTATAAAATAAATATCATGATTTTAACATATATTAAAATACATATATAATGCATATTAAGAATTTAAAAATTAATTTATCTAATCATTTCTAAAAATATAGTAATTTAAACATATATAGAAATTTAAGATAAATAGAAAGATTATATGTTATTATATTTTCCAAAAATTGTTGCCTTGATTCTCGTTTTCTACATATAAAAATATACATATGCATATATATATAACGTAATATAACAATATAATAATATAATAATATAATATTACAGTATAAGAATATATATAAAAAAAATTTTAAATATATATAACATATAAAACTATTCTTTTTTTTCTATTAAAATTTCCAAATTTTGCAACATATTATAAAATGAACGATGAAATATTCGAAAATCTTTCTAGACTTCCGTAGATAAAAAACAAATATAAATAAAGAAAATAAATAATAAAATAAAGACAGAGATACGATAAAAATATTATAATCAACACCATCTTCAAACTATCACAAATAAAATATAAATATAAATGAAAAGAGCAAATCATAGAGAACATAGTGAATAAGAATTGATTATCAATGACATCTCTATTTTGAAAAAGATAATTTTTTAAAGAGATATTTTTAGTTTTCAAAAGATGATCCTGACAATCAATTCTTATTTATAATAGAGAAAGATATATAATAGATAGACAATAGTCAAGAATTGACTACCAGTACCATCTTTTGAGATTCTTACAGAAAATATTTTCTGTAAGAACCTTATATTTTTTTGAAACATTCAAAGATGGCACTAATGGTTCTTATTCTATTTCTCTTTCATCATCTATTATCCTTGTTTGTAACAAATACTTCTTTGCTTCTTATGTATTTCTATTAACAGATCAAAACTTCCAACGTTCATCCATGAGATGATATTACTCAAATAGTTTATTTAAAAAAGAAATGAAGCAGCGATAATTTTATGTTCAAAAATGTAAAAACTATCATAAATAAATCTATATATATTTATCTATATATATATGTAATATATTTGTAAAATAAATATATGAATATAATTAAATATCGTATACTAAATATTTTATGGCTAAAATTTAATTTTATTTATTATACTTGTATATATATATTTAGATAAATAAGATAAGATAAAATAGAAAGTTTATTAAAAATTCATGTTTATATTATGTTTCAATAAAGTATTATTATATTAATAGAAATTCAAAATTTTAAATTATTTATTTTAATTTATTATTTTAATTTGTTATTATTTTATACTTATTTTATATTATTAATTTATTAAAAAGGAAAGATAAAAATAATTTAATTTATGATTTATTTTAACAATTATATTTTTAATTTAAAATTATTATATTTGAATTTAATAATTATCTATAATTTTTATTTTTTTTTTTTACTTTAATTTAAATTATAATTGTAAATAATATTTTTATTTCTTTTAGAATAAATATTTTATTTGCGTATATATGGCAAAATAAATTTTTCATTATTGGTGTATTCTTGCAGAGCCAAATATAAATTAACCAATCAGACTTATGACAATCATTGAATATATATAACTCATTCATATAAGAAAATAATGCTGTTTTGCTTGCCATTTTAACTTCAAAGTGTATTGTCATTCAGTGTGAGAAGTGTTTGAAATTTATTTAATAAAAAATATTTTTAAAAATGGTTTTTTTAAGTGAAATTCCAGGAAGATCTTTATCAGATTATGCGACAGAAGGTGCAAAAATGAGAAATTTCAATCCTTATGCTGATAATGGAGGGTAAGTTTTAAATATAACCTAAATTTTTTTAAGATTAATATATAAATATTTTATTGTAAATATCTTAAATATTGTGCATTTATTATCTATTATAAATTTTATTACAATTTTATTTTTTTATATATTTTATATATATATATTATAATTATAGGAGTGTCATAGCTCTTGCAGGAGATAATTTTTGTGTAATAGCAGCAGACACGCGTCTCAGTACAGGTTTTTCTATTTATACGCGTGAACAACAAAAACTATTTCCTTTATCATCAAAAACTGTTTTGGGTTGTTCAGGTTGTTGGTGTGATACACTTACTTTAACTAGAATTTTATCTGCTCGAATGCAGGTAAAAATATTTCAAAATATATTAGATGATAGAATTTATTAGTTTTTTTTTGATTATTAAAATTAAATATTTATTATAACTTTATATATTATGATCTTCGTTTTATATAACAGATGTATGAGCATGAACATCAAAAAGAAATGCCAACACCAGCAGTTGCACAAATGCTATCAACAATGTTATATTATAAACGTTTTTTCCCTTATTATGTAAGTAATATTCTTGGTGGATTAGATGAAAATGGTAAAGGTTGTGTCTATAGTTATGATCCCATCGGACACTGTGAAATAACAAAATACAGAGCAGGTGGTTCTGCTGGAGCTCTTTTACAGCCTCTCTTGGATAATCAGGTATTAAACAAGTGTTATTAAAAAATTTTATTAAATTTCATTGTAATTTATTGTTAAAGTAATATACCTGTTTAGATTGGGTATAAAAATCAAGAAGGTGTTGAACCTGTTCCTTTGACTCAAGAGAGAGCTGTTGCAATTATAAAAGATGTTTTCACATCAGCAGCAGAAAGAGATATTTACACTGGTGATTCCATATTTATTAAAATTATAACAAGTGATGGTATACAAAATTTCAGTTTTGCATTGAGAAAAGATTAATGAAATGGAATAAAAATAATGTACTATTGAATTTCTATATGAATAAAATTAACACTAAAAAATAATTAATATTTATTTAATAATTTTTTATTTTTATATACAACTATTATAATTCTTATCATATTATACATTGAAATGAATGTGTATGTGTATGTATAAATGTTATCAAACCAATGATTTATATGCATACACATATTAATCTTTTATTTCTATTTGCATTAATACTATTTTATTTAGCCTACATTAATCAAATTCTAAAATATATTCATAAATGTATATCACAATAATAATAATCAAATGTATTTCAAAAATGTAACAAAATTGTATATAAATTAATCTATAAATTAATGTCTGCAATGTGAGAACTGAACACATAACATTTAAAATTAAATAAGAGTGTGCTTCTTGTATTTTATACATGAAGACATACTATAACAATTTACTTTATAATAAACAATAATATATTTAATAAAATAACATTTTATTTTAAAGAATATAATAAAATAACGAAAGTTGAAGAGTATGAGAATTGTTCTCAATCCTACAATTTTTCTTGCAGTTCTGTGTAGGGAACAATATATGAAGGTATGAAGTACAGATTCTTCTTCACAAAATTCACTTTTTATTCCCAGGAGTTGATAATGGTTTACCACGATCTTTGCCACGTAATTTTATTCCCAACACTCGTTCAATTTTGCCAATCACCATTTGATTTGGTATTCCACGACCTGCTTCATAGTCATTGATAACTTGTGCTTTTTCATTCACTTTCTGTACACAATATAATTATATAAATGATATACATATACATAACATAAATATTTATGCTATGTAAGTAAATAACATACTGTTGCAAGATCTTTTTGAGATAATCCTTTACTTTGTCTTCCTTGTTGAATTAATTTACCAAGATCAAGTGGAATTTTATCATGCTTCAATTCTTCTGTTTCTCTATCCAATTTAGCAGTGTTTTTAGTTGCTACGTGTTGTTTATTTGTTCCTCCACCCCCTAGCATAAAGAACAAATCATCTTTATATAATTTTCAAAAAATGATTTGTTGATTTTGTGAATTTTATGTTGTATTACGAAAAAAGATGTAAATAGTTGACAGAATTCATAATATCACATATTGCATCATAATATTACGTTCATAATATTTAAACACATGAATATATCTTCAACCAACAAAAATCATGAAATCAATCACAGATTAAAAAATGAATCACGTAAATTTAACAAACTTAATGAAGTTTACGTACATTTTGCTTGAGTTTCGACTACGAAACCTTGACGACGTGCAGCATTCACTGCCTGTAAATAAACACAATTACACAACAGTATATGTAAGAATTATTATAGATAAAATAGATCAAAATATTTTTATAAAAGTTACTTGTTCCGATTTAAGTACTGAAGCTTTTGGGGGACGTTTTCGCAGAGTAATAGGAGTAGTGTCCCAGTCTGACATATTGAAAAAAGTTGAATACGCCGATAGAAATTAAAAATTATATTATCAACGCACACGTAATATGCGGTAACTACTGTTCTGTCGTACTTGTTCCGAATCTTCCAGTAACTTCTCTGTATACGTTCCAAAAAGCATGATTTAACGTACAGTCTCAGAATCGACCCACATCCAGATTGTCCAATTTTCCCCAAATTATTTCAAATATATTTTTCAAGATATATAGTTTAATTTTATTTATGTAATTATAAATATTTATTTAAAATTTGTTAAATATTAATTTTTGCAATACATTGATTTGTTTTTTGTTAAAAGTATATACTATATATACAATCGCAATTAATTTTCTATATTCATGAAATGCGCGTAAATCAAATGACCGCGGTATTTAAATAATTATAAATATATTTAAAATTATAAATAACAAATTATAAATTCATATAATTATATTAATAGAATTATATAAATTCATTGATTTTCTTCTTTATGCAATAAAAATAATATAGATTTACTTATAGTGAAAATAAATATAAATAAAAGTATTTAATAATTTTTAATAGAAGAATAATTGTTAATTTTATTAAAATATTTATATTATTTTTTCATACATTACAGTAAAAATATAATAATAAATTATTTAAAAAGAATATTCATCAAAAATATTTTTTTTTAATTAATTTTACTTAAAAATTATCTATATTAATTTTATTTAATTATATAGTTACATTTAATTCTTATAAAATTATCGTTAAATTAAAAAAAGGGAATAAAATAAATTCACTATAATAATTAACAATATTCTTTTAAAATTATACTAATTCAACAAATGCATTACCAATCATAGCTGTTTGTTTTGCATGATTTGCTAAGTTACTGTGTCCCGTATTTTATATTGGTGATTTGGAATTCAGATTTATTTGAAATTTTTAAAACAAATGAGAAATGTCTTTCATTCGGACACTTTGGAAATGTAATTTTGGTCCTCGACTTTTCAAAGTTTATGAAATAACTTGGATCGGACGTTTAGTAGAAGTATGTATTAAAAAGTGTATCAAATTTATTAGACCAGTGTATTTTAGGTTATGTCTATATCAATTTATTTCAGAAATCATATGAGCCTAATAGTTTAGAACGCTGGGGCGATCAAATCGTAATTTGTGTAAGTATTTTATTATAAAAAAATATATTGTGTTATAATTCTTTCTTAATAAAAGAAAGATTAATTTTAACTTATTAGCAATATTAATAATAAAAATTGAATCATTATCAATTTTATAATTCAAATTAATTAAACAATGGAAAATATTCAATGCAAAATAATATTGTTAATAAATTTATTTTAGTTTGCAGCAATTTGGTCTATAAGCCTTTATACAATTCCATTAGTGGCTATCTTTTTCTATCAACATAGTATTTCTATAACTGAGAATATTTCTTCTTTGAGTAAATTAGCAGCTGGTGCTAGTGCAATTTTCATTGCAGCATTAACTGCTCGAGGTTGTTCTAGAGCCACTAATCCAGTATATTTAAAATTCTTAAAAACACTCAATGAAGCAAATGCACATTATAATGCAGAAACAAAACAAGAACTTGATAAATATGAATTTGAGTTTTGGGCAAGACCTGTAGATTTTAAGATTAACGATATAGAAAGGTATATTTCTTTTTCCTTTATTACAAAATAACATATATTTATCTTTTTAAATTAACTTTCTAAATTTATTTTTATAAGAGATGCAACTAGAGAAAAGTTGACTTTAGAAAAAATTGCAGCCTCTAGTGGGCGCATAAAAAGGCAAACTGGTAAAGAATATATATTTACATTGCCTTGTAAGTTTTTATCATATATTGTAGCTCACACTTTTGCTATTAAGATGATATATCCTGGAAGTGTATCTGTTCTTAATTGGATATTTCGTAAGTTAAATGGATTATTATTAGAAACATATTATAAATTGTTAATAATATGTTATTTTTTTCTTAATAATATAATATAATATTAATATAGGATCTACACTTCTACAAGGAAGAATACATTT
This sequence comes from Apis florea, assembly GCF_048593485.1. Classification (NCBI taxonomy): domain Eukaryota; kingdom Metazoa; phylum Arthropoda; class Insecta; order Hymenoptera; family Apidae; genus Apis; species Apis florea. The sequence goes on along the minus strand of NW_028256714.1, from coordinate 678,345 downwards.
AATAAAGCATGGTGGGGAAAGGTACAAATTGTTAACTGCAGATAAAAATGAAATTGACACTATATTTATTGACCAACGTAACAAGTAATGTAAACGTTAATAACGTTTTTTTTTTCTAAATATATTATTTTATGATATTATCTTTATACATATATATATTAACTTTATAGAACAACAAATGGCAATGTATTAGTTATTACTTGTGAAGGAAATTGTGGATTTTATGAAACTGGTATTAAATCAACTCCAATGAATAAAGGATATTCCATATTGGGTTGGAATCATCCAGGATTTGGTTGTAGTACTGTAAGTATTATTTTTATATTAAACTTTATAATTTATTTGTACTGATACTTTGATGAGAAGAATTGCTATTACTTTATCATACTTTGTTTTAAATTGCAAAGATGAAATTTTGGTAATGTTGCAGTTAATATCAATTATATATTTAAATTAAATGTAATTGAAGTAATGGCAAGACTTCTCATTCAGTCAAACTATGATTGTAAAATGATAACAGTAAGACATGAAAATGACTACAAAGGGTGCGCCGTATCCTCTCCAAGAAGAAAATGCTATCGATTGTGTAATGCGTTTTGCGATCGATTACTTAACATTTCCTGAGGAACAAATAATTCTTTATGGTTGGAGTATTGGTGGATATACTGCGACATGGGCTGCTATGAATTATCCTTCTATACAAAGTTTGGTAAGATTACTCCATTATTTATTTTATATATTAATTTACATAAAATATTTCAAAAATAAAATTACTGTAGTGAAAAATTATAGTAAGATATTTTATAGGTATTAGATGCTACATTTGATGATGTACTTCCATTAGCTATTATGACCATGTCTTCATCATTAGAGGGTTTAGTACGGAACATTATTAGGGATCACTTTAATTTGAATATTGCTGAACAATTAAATAGGTATTATAATATTCACTATAATATTGAATAATATATACATACATAAATATATAAATGAACACACAATTTTATATTTAAATATCATATATTTATATTTAAAATTTTAATATATTGTATATTATATATAAACAAATCATTTTTGTTTTTTTTTTTTTTTTTTTTTTTAGATACAATGGCACAGTATTGCTTATACGAAGAACAGAAGATGAAGTAGTGTGTACACCTAGTGGTAATAGCTTATCAGGAAATCGAGGTAACATGTTGCTTACAAAATTTTTAATACGACGTTATCCAGAACTTTTTGCGGAAAATTCAGAATGTGCTGCGCTTTTAGCGAGATTTTTGTCTGCAGATATATCTACTAGAAGTAAGAAATCAATATTAAATATAAATTTTAAGTTAATCCTTCAATATTACATTGAAATAATATATTTTAATATTGATATTTACAGAATCAATAATTGAAACAGTGAACGTTGATGAAAAACAATGTTTAAATTTTGTTGCAAAGGATATAGAAAAGAATAATGGTATTATAAATTATCCTTCTATGCTTGGTCAAGACTGTGATTCTAAAATAAAACAACAGATCATTCTATTTCTGGTATGTAATTTTATAAAATTAACAGATGCATGAAATTATAATTATCTGGTATAAATAAAATTGATTTATATTTAGGCAACAATGTATATGAAGGATCAACCATCATCACATTGTACACCGTTAGCAGTGGATTTGTTTCAGCCTGGTTGGAATCCTACAACTGCAATGTCCATAACAGAATGAAAGTTCTGTGATATAATTGACTAAGAGCTTCATTCAAGATTCTTATTCTTATGATAATAGGAACTCTTAAGAGTCATAATTTTCGATGCATTTTACATTAAGTTTTACTAATAAGTGTTATTTATTCTATATGAATTTCAGTCTATTTTTTCAAAATGATACAAATATTATCAATTCCAAATTGATAAAAACATTACTTTTAATTATAATTTTTATATCCACTAACTAAAGTTCTAGTCTATTATAATTTCGGTATTTTATAATTTGGAAATTTGTATCTTCATTAATAATATGCACAATAATATAATTGTTTATATATAAACAAAACTTATAAAAATTTGATACAACACTTTTATTTTGGAAAATTCATAATTAACTCGTATCTTTACATTTGCAAAACATTTAAAAATAAATAGTTATATCAATATTTCATAAAAGAATTATATAAAAAATAATTCAATAATTATTACGTGCTTTGTATACGATCTAAAACAGTTTTAAGAGAATCTTTTGAATCTTGTAAAGAATCCATAACTTTTTTTTTGCTTATTCTTATTGGCTTTTCCAAAAAGAACTTTAACGTATTTCGCGTTTCTTGTAAAAAATAATCTTTTTGACTAACTATTTCTAATGCTTTAAAACATCCTTCTAAATTCCAATCAATTTTCCCACTGTTTTTATCTTCTGCCTGAAGTATAAGAAAATAATATTATTTTTTATCTGAAATATATATATACATATCTAAATTAACTATTATAAAATACTTACTTTTATTAAACCTAAGTTGACTAGCAAAGCGTTATTCCAAATAGAAACCTGGTCATTTTCAATTGCAAAAAAGCATAATTTTGAATATAATGCATCTGTAAGATTTTGAGCTCTTAATCTTACATCAACGTAACCACTTGTATTAAGTGCTGATACTTTCATAATTATTCTTGTATATTCTTCAATGAATTTTAATTCCGAAGATGTATCAGTATTTGACAAGTTCTAAAATGTAAAAAAAAAAAAAAAATTATTATTAAAAAGCATAATACAATATTCATTATAATATTATTAATATTATTTTAATTAAGTGTAATTACTTATTTACTTTGGCATAAGTTATAAAATCTTGTACTATATCATCTTGCAATAACAGTAAATTTTCTCCTGTTGGTGATTTTAAAAAATCTATAACAGATATTTTTGATCGTGTTATATTGCCATTTATAATTGTATCCTTATTAATATCTCTATTTTCTTTGCTTTCATTTTCACTTTCATCACTTTTTTCATCACTTTCTTCATCATTTTCCTCTTCATTTTCTTCCTCATCTTTGTCTTTATCTTCTTTATCACTTTCATCATCATCTAATGTACTTAGTGATCCAATTCTTTCAGAAATTGTAAGTGAATCACGCAAAATAGTACAGCCTTCTTTACCAAAATTATTTCCATCCAATTGTAGAGTTACCAAATGTTTTTTATCAGCCATAGCAAGAGCTATGGGATTGGCACCCTTTGTTTTTATTTCATTGTAACTTAAATTAAGTTCAGTGAGTGATGGATAACTACCTTCAACACCTAATGCTTCTGCTAAAACCATACTTCCTTGAGTTTTAAGTAAACAATCACCAAGATTAAGCTGTTCTAAATTTTTAAAATTTGGTAATGCCTTAGCAATTGCTTGAGCTCCTTTTAATCCAACAGTATTATCATTAAGATTTAAAATTCGTAAACCAGGATTATGTGATAATCCATTAGCAAGTGCTGTTATCCCTTCATAATAAATACCATTCTGAGGCATAGCAACTTCTTCTAAACTAGTTAATTTTTGGAAAACAGAGGCTAATGCTTTTGCACCTTCATTTTCCAATCTATTTCTTCCAGCAACAAATACTTTTAATGCTAAGGGAGGTGAGCCTAAAAAGAAGTTTTATTAGTTTACTTTATTAATAAAATTAATAATAATGAATTAAAAAATTAATAGTAATAAATCTTACCTGCTTCAAAACTATTATTATAACAATCTAATAATGCCTTTGCCAACATTTTTCCACCTGATATTCCAAGTCCATTGTTATCTAATCTTAACACACGAAGAGTATAACAAGAACTAGAAGTTAAGAAATTTGCTAATCCTTCAATCCCAATCGGACCAAAAGCATTATCACTTAAATCAAGTTCAAAAAGATGGGTACCAGCAGTACATAATGCAGAACCAAGATATTCAAGTGCTTTTGGTATTTCTGATTTTAAACGACCAGTAAACATATCTTTCCAAAGAGCACGTTTCATTAACGAACCATTTTCTTCCAATGCCTGAGCTACAGCTTTAGCAGCAAGTGGTCCTAAAGTATTGCCTTCCAAATCTAAATATTCCAGATTTGTACATGCTCGTATTGCTTTGACAATTTCCAACGCTAATTAAGCAAAAAATTAAATGTTTAATTCACATAACCTTAAAGTGTTTATGAATTGCATAATCTAAAAATTCAAGAATATAATAATAGATTCATGTTGAGATAAATAACTTACCATCTTCTTCAGTATCAAGCTTAAGTGATTTTTTTGCAAATGATACACCAATACTGGCATTATTTTGAGTAACATCTTGTAATTCAGTTCCAAGATCATTTAAATTAAATGAAGACATTGCTTATGTTATTTAAATATAATTATAAATTATAATAATGATATTTAAATATTTTTTTATTATGTAAAATATTAAATGATTAATGATATAAACACTATTTTTGATTATTAATAATCACCTAATCTCAAAACTCATTCATAATGTTGATATAAACGGAACATGACGCCACGCGTTAATAAACGCGGGAGAAATATACCAACTGTTAAAAAAAATTGATACATACGTACAACATACAAATATTTCATCTTTTATTCTTATTCATATATATTTTTAAATAGTTATTTGTGCTAGATTATATATATTTATATTATAGATTATATTTATTTTTTATGAAAATATGTAAAAAAGATATAATAGTAGCAATGTATAAAAATATATATGTAAATTTATTTTTTATTATCATTTTTTTATTTTTTTAGGATATTAAATTGTAGTAATGTTGACAATTAATATTACGACGATAATTTATATATATTTATAAAAGATTTCGATTACTAACAAACGCACATGCGTATGAACATGATTAAATCAATTTCGCGCCAAATATACTACTGTCACTGATCTATCTAATATTTGTTCATAGGCATACGCCCGCAGTTGCAGTTGCTACTGCACAGTCCGCACCCGTACGTTCGCGTAGTGCGTTTCAGAATACTATCTTTATTAAAACACCAACATATACACATACACATATAAGCAAAATCGAATTTTAAAAGTTGAGGAAAACTGCTGGTGATCAACGAGGTTTTATAGACGATAGACATTCGCTATTTGTGTTAATGTGGCCGCGTCAAATGAATGTGCAATTTATTAGTGGTTGTTTTGAGACTGGATTGTTACTCGATTAGAATGGTTGCAAGTGTCGCGCGCATCGCTGGCAACCCGTGCAGTGTTGTGCCAAAATAAATCGACGATAGTTATTCCTTGGGAGCTGCCAGTGGACGAATGTACTTCACTATTCGAGTCCGTTTGCTAGCGGCGGGACAAGCTATGTGGAATTGCGATTGCCCGCTCTTTTGTCTCTACGAAGACTATGGGTGTCATATCCCTTTGATGTGCATCCCGGTATTTTAAAAACGATCGTCTCTGCCAAGCGAAAGTGTTTTGCTTGGCTATTATCGTTTCTACATTCTGGATTTCGTTTTTTTTTATCCATTTGAATTATATTTAAAAAAAAAAGGCTGGAACAACGTATTTCATCATAGTGTTTTCAACAATTTTTATCCGCCCTGACGTGATTTGCCCGGTTTGCCCGCCACAGGACGGGTTATGTTTCCCACTTTCATCGGAATCTTAGGTGAGCTTTCATTTCCTTTCGTCATGAAGAGAAAGAATTATGATAAGATACTTTATGAATTTTTTTCTTTTCTTAATTATTACACTATACCACTAGGAAGATCGATGCTTACAATTGAGAGCTCTTGTCAATGACCCCAAGTTTAGCAACAGAATTATTTTCATTGTTTTTTTCCCTATTGTGTTACATTCTACATAAGGTATCAATGCACAGTCGTATTTATATTTATATTTGTGATTAGTATTATTGAAAATATTTTATTTTATCATATTTTTGAAAGATTTTCAAAACTTTTTATTTCTTTAGAATAAAATTCTTTTTGTGAATATTTATTTTAATTACTTAATGATAATTTTTATTTTATAATAAAGTACTAAAAATTATACATAAAAAAAGAAAACAAGAAAAAAACATAAATAAAATTATCTACAATTTATTAAATATATTATTCTGACTTTTTATAAATAAATAATTAAATATTATTAATAATACAAATATATATTTAAAAATTATTTTTATTAAAAATTAAAATTTAGTAAATGTTACTTTAAGAAATTGATTCAAAATCACTTTTTCTTGCTAGTAAATTTATTGCCATTAAAGAATAATTTTTCAAATATTTAATTGTAAATATTAATCATATAAACTTTAATTAAATTTTTATTAATATTTTTATATTATTATTAATTTTTAAAATAATTATCTTAAAATAATTTAAATAATATAAATTAGAAACTTAAGTTTTATATGTCTATAAAAAATATAAAATTTATAATGAAATAGAAAAATAAAATTATGCATCGTAAATATATAACTATCAGTATTTTGAATTAAATGTATTAAAATCATTTAAAATATACACTTATCTATGCATTTATTATAATAATAATAATTTATATTAATATTATATTTCTAAAACTCTTGTGTTAATGCATATTTATGATAATATTAAAATAAAAATTATTTTTTAATTTATATACATATTTGTCTTTACGATATAGATTATAATTATATAGCTATATTAATATTCACAGATTTAGATTTATTAATTATGTTTTTAGCTAAATGAAATATTCTGAATATGAAAAAAAAACATGTATTCCAGAGATCAAAAGAACATAATATCTCTCAATTATTCTTTTATTTTTTTAGACATTCAATCGTGGTGGGAGGTGCCAAGTATAGCACACTTCTGCTCATTATTTAGGGCTGCTTTCAATCTTCTGGACTTTGATATTGAGGTACCTACCTAAATGCTGATTCCTACGAGTAGGCATTGTACATGATATTTGTTAGTATATTGCTTTAGCTTTCAGGAAATTAAATATATTATGCTTCAGCTTTGTTTTTAAAAACTTGCATTTTTTATCATAATTACACTAATTCTTTTTTTATAAATTTTATAAATATATATATATTAATTATATATTATTGTAGGATCTCGAAGAAGCTTTATTAACAGATGGTGGAACTGAAGGACGTTTAGTACAGGAATTAATAGTCAGATTACTTGAAGGTTGTTTACCAAATGATACTCGCAATGACATCTCTACCTTTAACTATCAAATGTTTCTTCGTAGACTTTTTCGAAAGAAATGTCAGGTAAATTATTTTTTTTATTTTTATATTTTTAATTATATTTAAAAATTATATCTAATTTTATCTATGTATTATTAAAACAAAATTTTATTTCATATTGTATTTAGGAATACAAATGTGAGAATCCTTTTAATACAGATGTAGATTTTGAATTATTACCGCTTCGTCAAAAAGTAGAAATCTTACGTGCTCTTTGTGACTTCAGGCTTGACGCTGAAGACGTGGTATGTTTATTTAAAAAATGGATTGATTTAGAAATTTTGTTTATAAAGTTGGCATAGCGTATTAATATTTTCGTTTGTAAATTTTAGGAGCAATCATTAAATAATTTGGACTCGGATAGTCTGCGAGTCGAACCTTTAGGACATGATCGTAAGAATTCTGCCTATTGGTACTTTTACGGCACTCGATTATATAGGGAGGACTACATTGATATTTCTAACAGCATCTCACACAAACAGAAAAGTAAACCTAGGGATAAAAAACGTAAAAGACGACGAAGCAGAGTGGCGAAGGAGGAAGAGGAAGAGGAGGAGAAGAAGGAAGACAGTTTAATACGCAGAGAAGGAAAAGAAAGTGTTTGGCAGGTTGTCTGCTTTACTCAGCAGGATTGGAGTCGTCTAGTTGAAAAATTTCGTGATTCGGTAATTGTCCTATTAAACGAATTAATTATTTTATTCCTTAGATTCTGCTAACGATGTTATTATAATACTTAGGAGTACGATACCGAACGTAAACTTTACCGTACTCTATCCGAGGATTTCATGCCCGAAATCCCTAAACTTTTTGATTTAAAAGAAAAACAACAAAGACGCAAATTGTTACAACGTAATAGTTCACGTGTACTTCGAAGTCACGAACCTACGACACAGATGGAAACAGTCATGGTTAGATCGAAGATCAAAACTAAAACAAACAAAGGGAGTAAAAAGGGGACACAAAATTCAAAGAACGTTTATGTTAAAGAGGATACACCTCCGCCTTTACCTTCTCCGCCAGTTCAAAAGAAAGGACGGCAAACTAATAATTCGTTGGCTTCAGCTGTTGGTCAGATTGTGATTCATACCAGGGATGAAGTGGAAGGATTAGAAAAAAAGAAAGGGATTGGCAGCAATAGTGATGGAAATTATGTATCTTCTAATTATGGATATAAGTATGGTTACTCGTTTGGAATTGAGGAAGAAGAACGTCGCGTTGGAATGCACAAAGTTCTTGAAAGTCTCAAAGATCATGTGGATGCTTGGCCATTTATTGATCCTGTGGATGAAGAATATGCCCCAAGGTATTACAATTATATATATTATTATATTTTAAATTTGAAACTGATATTATTGTTATTATTATTTTATATAGATACTATAGCGTGGTACGAAAACCTATGGATCTTAGTACAATGGAAGAAAAACTTGAAAATAGTTTATATAAAAGTCTAAGTGAATTTAAACGTGATTTTCGACTGATAGTAGATAATTGTAGGCAATATAATGGCTCTGATAATGGTTAGTATTTTTTATTTTTAAAAATATTGTATATTGTATATTATTAATGATATATTATTTTCAAATTTAAATATATTTCTTTTTATTCTAGAGTATACAGAAATGGCATTTAATCTTAAGGAAGCATTTGATAAAGCAGTAAATCGTTATTTGGAATCCGAAACATCTAGCGATGAGGATCCCTCATCGCCGAAATCATTTCTTGCTACTCCGGCATCTCCATCGTGTCCTTCTCGTGTTTCATCGCCTCATCAAAATAGAAAACGATCGAAAAAATCTACGAAAAAATCGAAATCATATAAATCTGAAAGTAAAGGAAAATCCAAAACAAATGATAAAAATGACGAAGAAGAAAAACGAGGAAAAAATTATAAGCTTCCGAAGAAAAAGAGGGGAAAGAAAAAGAACAAAAGAGCAAAAGACGAAGAATCTGTAAATGAAGAAGAACAGGAAGAACAAGAGAGCGAAGATGCATTGTCTGAATCAAGTATTATAACATCAAAAAGAAGAAAACATGCTGATGGGAATAATTTATTATTAAAAACCAAAAAGCTAACATCCAAAGAATCAGAAGAGCTTAAGAAGATAGATAAAAAGATTAATAAAGATCGTCATCAACAAAAAAAAGAAATGGAAAATGTGCGGCCGATAAAAGAATCGAAAGAAAATAAGAAGAGAAAGGAAGATTTCGAAGAAGATTATGAACCCCTAGTCGTTGCAAAAAGTAAAAGTAGAAAGATCGAAAAGAAGGAACTGGAAGATACCGAAATATTTACAGATAATGCGAAGAAGAATAAAATGAAAAAAACTGAATCTCTTGAAGACGAAACAGTACCGGAAAAAGAAGAGAAAACACAGCATATTAAAGTTAAAAAAAATCGGAAAAAGGATAAAACGGGGTTGAAAATATTAAAATCTGATGAGAAATCTGAGAAAAATCGAGTTAAAGACAAAGAGAAAAAATCAAAACAAAAAAATGATGAACTTAAAAACGGAGAAATATCAAGTGAAATAGATTCCAAAGACATAGATCTAGAAAGTGATATAGATTCGAAAGAAACCCATACATCTAAGAAGATTTCCGCATTTATAGATGATAAAGACATAGAATCATTGGATGGTTTAAAAGATAAAATAAGTGAGAGACGACGAGAAGAAAAATTGAAAAATGAGAAAGAGAAACAAAAGAAAACTGGGAAGAATGATCTTCATAATATGTATTCAAAAAAAGTGCCTTCAAATGGTAGTACCTTTCACGACAGCGATAAAGCCAACGTAAAACGACCAAAGTTTAAAAAAGGAATAAAAGAAGAAAAAGTTCCTACCGAAGATTCCCTCATAACTCAAGACCAAGAAGTCACCGAGACTAAAAAAGTAAAAGTATCTCAATCAAAGCATACCAAAGGATTTGGAAAAGAAGAAAGCTCCATGCAAGCCTTGAATCAAGCAACAGAACAAACACTTCATGTAAGAATATTTTATGTTTCACGTTCAAATAATTGTAGTTATTATATAATGTTATATAATATTTTACACATAACTATATTTTATTTTATCTTACTTTTATCTTCGAATAGGATATCAACAAATGGCTCGATGACGCACCAAGACTTTCTGAATTTTCTTCAGGAAGCGATTCACCAATATTTCATTCTTCGTCCGTTGAATCTGGCCGATCAGGTCCAAAAGTAGAAGCACCTAGGAAACGACCAAGTTCTATTAAAATTTTTGGTCCTCACGGACCTACCAGACCAAAAAAAATTCAACGTACAATAGATCGTTTACAACCTGGAAAAAGTAAGGGAAATTTACTTTTAAAAAAACCATTAAATTTACCTAATGTTAATACCACTGAAACAGCGGTGCAGTTGACCAGCGATAATGATCAAACGAATAAGAATACAGATGAAGAACCGAAACTTAGTTTAGGAACAGTTTTGAAAAATGTAGATTCCATACAGTTAATTTGTAAGAGTTTAGTTTCCTCGCCCAATCCCAATTTTTCAAATGATGATGAAGAAGAAGATCACAATACTCTTCCTGCAATCCCGGTATCTAGTCTGAAAGAAGAAAACACATCAGGAATAACAACGACGCAAACAACTACGGTCATAGAAGAATCTAAAGATAATCAGTCTAACGTAAAGGACACGCAGAAACCCAAAGCAGCGACACCAAATTTGAGTGCTTGGTTCAAAGCGTTCGGAGCGCCAAAGTTAAAAAAGAAAGATGAAGAATCAGAGGATGGTATAACAAAAAAGGATGGTGAATTGCAGGAAGTGTTTTGTGGTAGACAAAGAAGAATGAGTACTGGTGGTAGTAGTGTAAGTGAATCTGTTTCGAGTTTTTCCCAAGAATCACCACCTGGACGTTCAGGTCGATCTCCACAAGGACAACCTATAATGGCTTCGATTGAGCCGCAAATTAGAGGAGCTGGATTCTATCAGGATGCTTTATCGACAGGAAGTAGCCCTTACAATAGTCCTTATTATGCCACACCACCAAGATACAGTGCTCAATTACCTCCCACTCCATCACCACAAAATCACCCTTTATCTCCAGCTTATCCATCATCATCGTACGAACAAGCGCCTCTCTACCAAATACCTGCCCAACAATCGCATCAAACGTTCCAGAAATCACCTCAGGAAAATTCTAGGGAAATATATCATCAATTGTCACCCACATTTCCTCAACGATCCCCGCAAACTAATTTCTCTCAGAATTCTACACAAAACGAAGCATACAATCAACAATTGTCTTCTAATCAAAATCAATCTCCGGTTTATTCACAGCATTCACCACAACCTATACAACAAGTATATCCGCAGCCTTCCCCTCAGCCACCACCGTCGAATTATTCACAACCATCTCCTCAGCAACCTTCCACTCCCAAATATTCACAAGTTTCTCCACAACAAAATGCCGCCAATTATTCACAGCCATCTCCGCAATCTGCCACTTATTCTCAATCTTCGCCTCAACAACCACATTCACCATATTCTCAAGCTTCTCCTCAAGCACCGCCAAATTATTCTCAATCGTCTCCACAACAGCAACATTCTCCATATGCACAATCTCCGCAACAATCGTCTGGATATTCTCAATTGTCCCCTCAACCACCATCAAATTATTCTCAACAATCGCCACAACCACCTACGAATTATTCTCAAACATCGCCTCAACCACCTTCTAATTATTCTCAAGCTTCACCTCAACCACCTTCCAATTATTCTCAATCATCACCTCAACCACCTTCTAATTATTCTCAACCATCACCTCAACCACCTTCCAATTATTCTCAACCATCACCTCAACCGCCTTCCAATTATTCTCAATCATCACCACAACCCCCTTCCAATTATACTCAATCGTCACCACAACCACCTTCAAATTATTCTCAACCATCACCTCAACCACCTTCGAATTACTCTCAGCCATCGCCTCAACCTCCTCCTGTGTATCCTCAACAATCTCAATCTTCAAATTTTTCACATCCATCGTCTCAGACACATTCTTCCAATTATGCGCAATCTTCGCCTCAATCACTCACAGCCGGTTATTCTCAACCATCTCCTCAACCACGAAATTATTCCCAACCATCACCTCAACAAATTCAAACGTTTCCTCAACATTCTCCACAAGCACCGCCCTCATATTCTCAACCTTCTCCGCAAAATGCATCTTATTCTCAATCATCTCCGCAACAAGCAGTTAAGTATTCTCAGCCTTCTCCTCAACAATCTACCAATTACTCGCACTCGATACACTCACCTCAAAAATCACAGAATTATTCTCAGATGTCTCCTCAGCAAGCACCACCAAGCAATTATTCTCAACCTTCACCATCACCTCAACAATCTCGTAACTATTCACAACCATCCCCATCTCCTCAACAGTCCCGTAACTATTCTCAGCCATCGCCATCTTCTCAGCAATCGCACAATTATTCTCAACCAGCGCCATCGCCTCAACAAACCCATACTTATTCCCAACCATCACCTCAACAGAAATCCATGTGCACATCACAGACATCGCAATCCTCACAACAACCCTCAAGTTATTCACAGCCGTCTCCACAGCAAAGTACAAATTACAGTTTACCGCAACCACACTCTAAAAGCGCAGAAGAATATCCGCAAACTGCCTCGACACCTTCGAATTACTCCCATGGATACAAGCAGAATCATCCTTATATTCAATCACCGGCATCATCGACGTTAAATGAAACAGAGCATCGAACGGATTATTTAAAATCTAGTAGCGCTGAAAAGTCATCAAACATAGAACAGCAAAGAAATTTTACCGTATCTTCGGAAGCTGCATCATTGAATTTGAATACAAATCATCAGATCTATCAATCGCCAAATCAATATCCGCCAACATTTGGAAATAATTATCCTAATATCGATCTTCAAAGATCTGTTTCAAGACACGGTGGTCAGGAACAATCGCAGCAATCATCTCAGGAACGGCCCAGTTTCACCGATCTCAGCAACTCTCTAAATGTTCAAAAATATGCTCAGCAACGATCGACTCAAGATCAATCGCAAATTTTAGCATTCCAGCAAAATTTGACACCACATGAATCTCTTTATCCTAGTGGTTTTCAATCATCTGGTTATTCGATGTCAAATTCCAGACCGGTGTATCCTAGTCCACATTATTTCGATGCTAATTCGAAGGCTGTCGCTAACAGCGGAACAGCGAATAGTTCGACCAGTAATTTGCCTCCTGTGAAGAAACGTATTTATAATGAATCATCCACAGAATCATCTCGTGGTTTGACGCAGGAGACCGCAGCAAGAACAACAGGTCAAGAGCAATTCGGATTCGATCCTATAATGGCATTGCCGCAACCAGATGCAGTTTCAGCTAGTCAATTTGACACTGCATTCGTCGGGAATTTGGCTGATTCCGTAGCAACAAATCCAGCATATGCTCGTTTAGGTCTAGGTTTGGTAGGTCGTACAGGTAAAGAGCAACAACAATTATTGAACATTCCTCGACCACCACCAACGAAACCGGAACATTTAACATACGCGCGTAATCCATCTTCTGGCGCTACAGAACTAGATTTAAATTTACTTCAAAGTTTGCAGACAGCAGCCGCGAAGAATACGCAAGGTATTTTATCGATGTCATCATCTCGTAGAAGTGGAGAGTCGTCTGTTAGTTCTACATCCACACCTGTAAAAACGAAAAAAAGTAGAAAGAGTAAACAACAACAAGAACAACAAAATGTAACGAGCGTTTCAGTGGTTAGTACAGAACCACAATCTGGTACAGGAATACCTGGTTTCCCACAATACACGGGAACATCCGCGGATTCTATAGGTCTGAAGAACACCACTATGGTCCCACCAACTGGGAGTGCCTTCAATTTTGCTGCGTCAACTAGCACCACAACTAGTTCACCTTTCTACGATAAAGACGCATCAGCAGCCGCTGCGGCATTTGCATTTTTGGATGAATTTCGAAATCCAAATAGTTATTACAGTATGGCGCTCAGGCAGCAACAACAACAGCAGCAACAACAAGTTCCACCGGTCACGGATGCCACGCAGCAAGCTTGCAACAAACTTAGCAATCAACCGCCAAGAAACTATCCGCCTCATCCTTTCCTTCATTCCGCTCAAAGACCAGCAGCTTATGGACCTCCAGTGTCGGCTTATGTCACGCCGCATGGCCCAAATTTAACGATGGACCCAACTGCTTATCAACAATACATTCATTCCTTGTATGCACTTCAACCGCCGCCCCATCATCATCGACCGTCCTGGCTTTAGCCGTTAAAATCTTTGTAATGGCTGTTTCGGAACATTTGTATGTGACATTTCGGTGGATGCATTATTCCTTTAAGAATCTGAATGAATGAATATTTAAAACGAGAGATATTGCTAATATAATAGCTTTCTTTTTTTATCTAATTGAGTTGTATTAATCTTAAAATAATGTTTTGTTTGTTCTCTTGAATGAGATGCAAAAGGAAATTTTATCAAAATATTATATAAAATGCGATTGTAAATATTATTCTATTTAATCTCGTCTCGCGCTGCAACAATAATAAAAATTTTCTTCCTTCTGAAACAAAAAAAAACACAGTACCGATGTTTTTCTGGTTTAATTGATAAGGACAAGGGTTTTCAAAATATATTATGGGATCATGGATTCTTTTTAATTTTTTTATATGACTCAAATAATTCATTTATCTTTTGTTAATGGACGCAATATAGTTTTCCAGACATTTGTTTTCTTTTTATTAATTTTTTTATTTTCTTTTTATTGTTATTATTATTTTTTTTTATTTCTTCGTTTTTTTTTTTTTTTTACGAAAAATTTCGGTATTGTATTTATAAAGATGGAAGAATGTTTTGATTATTTCTTGAGATGTTAATACATTAAACTCATAAACGTCAAACAGTAAAAAAAATACACGATCAAAAAATTTTGATCGTTTATTTTTTTTATATTTTTCCTCTTTTTTTTTTTGTAAATATTTTACTTATTGACTTATAAATAACGAATTTTTAAAGCTTTCTCTCTCTTTGAAATCAAAATTTTTCCACCGACTTGTCTTCCCCATTTTTCGCATTTGTTTCCTTTTTTTATCAAAAAATACGAATCTTTGACATTTTTACACGATATATTAGAAACAAAGTTTACCTTTAATAGGTAATCTATTATGTAGTTATATGTATATAAAGAATAAGCCTACTTTATGTAGGAATTTTTGATAGTTTTTCTAATGACTAGTCGACAACTTAGATATAAGTTCAGTCGCTAGTGCCGGAAGTAACCTTCTATCAAAAGTTCCTCTATCTATTGCGCTCTTAAAAATATTCTTTTTTTCTCAATCTGTCAAGATATGATTTATGCAATTTTTTTTAAGATAAAAAAATAATGGTTTGTTCATGACCATATTCGTAATTGTTTTACCTGTGGAAAATATGTTGCTTCCCTTTTTTTTTGTATTCAAAAATTGCTAGACATTCAAAAAATCTACGAAACTTATAATTTTCAAAAGAATTTTTGTATGATATGGAGCGCACTGTTGCTGGTGTATCTTATGTAGAGTTAGATTAAATTCGTAAGTTAGAAATTTGTTTCTTTGTATATAAAATTACATATCCTTCATAGACAATGTGCTCGATGTAAAGAAAGATCTGCAAGGTCAAAGGACATTGTAGAATCGTCCGCGAAGAAAAGAAAATAAACAACGGGAAATTATAGGATATAGCAAGAATGAAAGGTGTATGTACATCGTGTGTATGTGTCTGGTATGAATGTGTGTTGTATCTCATGAATGAGACAAAATAAAGTGTAATATGTACACCGCAATCATACATTAACCCACCTTATTGCTGAAAAAATAAAAAAGGAAGCGCGGTATATTAAAACTTATAAATATATACATATATATTGTAAATGTATATTGTAAATGTATCGATGAGACAGATTAAAGCACAGTTTGTTACAAACTTGTGTTCTATTTTTGAATATAATAGTTTATCTATTTCTTTATTTAATTTTTGTTATAATTATTTTATAAAGATATATATTTAAATTATAACAGACAATATTTCTATTATAAAAAATTTATAATTTAAGAAAGTGATAAATTATTAACATGTAATGATATCTTCTTATTTAATATATTTATATATCATTCTACAAAAAAGGATAAAATATTTTGTAACATTTGACACATTTTGTGTTGCTCTTTACAATTTAAATTATATTGACTAACGGTAATGTTTAATTTAATTACAATTCCTCTCGTTTAAATAGCGTTGCTGTCTAATTTCGTTCCAAATCGATAATGTCGCATGTGATATTTAATTACAATTCTTCTTAGCAATTAACCGCAGTAGCGCCGTTATCTAATTCCATTTTGAATCCATTTTGAATCGATAATGATGCATGTAACATGAAAATGCTAAAAAAAGCAGATGGCCCAAAGGCAAATTCTTAGAGCATGCATTGCATGTTACGTCTATTCTGTATTTCTTTTATGATCTATACTGTATTTTATCTGTATATAATATATTGTATAGTATCTTTCTACTGCAAATTAATAAATATAGTGGTATCTAATTCGTTCGATCATTTTAATAAAATTTTCAATTCAGTGAAAGTGTTAATTTTAATAAGAATTTGATAATCTGACTAATATTGCTGTAAATATTATTATATATATATTGTTATCGAAATCTATAATAATTCCTTATTGATTAACATTACATAGAAAATGTGCATTTAGAAATATTAGAAAAAAAATTAATTGCAATTTGGAAAAGTTTTTGGAACTAAATCATACCAAATTTATAATATATAATCATAGTAATTAATATAAATTAATATAAAAAATTTAATATCTATAAGTTTCTATTCAATGATATCTATATTTTATGATTAAGATAAAAAAAATTGCACATTCAGCAAGTGGGATTCGTATTTTTAATAAAAGGTAGTTCAATAAAGTAGTTCTGAACAACGTTTAGACTATTTATGAGATAATGTAAAAAATTTTTGTTATAAATATATTATATGTACAAAATCTTAAAACTTAAAAACTTAATTCTATTTATTTTATTATTAATGTAATAAATGTAATTTTTTATTACGTTTAAATATATGAAATAGTTTTAAAATGGTGTTAATTAATAATAATTGATATTAATTAATAATATTAATTAAGTAATTTTATTTACCTAAAGAAATATAAAAATTAAAATAATTTTTTAAAAATATATATTATTTGCAGGTGGTAATTTGTACTTATTTTTAATTTGTGATAAAATTCCAAAATGTTTGAAAATATAAATAACAGATTGCTACCAATAAAAGCACATTATTTTTTATTTAATGCAGGTAATATTATATTAATTAATTTTATTAAAATTTAAATATTGAATTTTGTAAAATGTGCAAAATTATTATATTTTTCATCTTTTAGCTACTGGACCAATAGTACCATTCTTACCAACAATAGCAAAACAATTAGGATTTTCTGGCTTTTTAGTAGGCACAATATATACAATATTACCAATTTCTGGTTTAATAGCAAAACCTTTATTTGGAGCATTGGCTGACAAATTTAAAATTCATAAAATATTATTTTTAATATTTCAAGTTATAGTTGCGATAGCTCTGTTCACAATATATTTTATACCTGAAATATACAATAAAGCAAATGTTTATCTTACTTGTAATGGTGAAGCAACTTTAGAAATGTGTTCAAAACATGGATTTTCTGATAAAATTATACAAGATGTAATAACAGAGTTTCACTTAAATGAATCATGTCAGGTATGATATTTTTATAATTTATAAACATTATTACATTTATAAACATTATTCTATATAATATATTTTAATCTTTTAATACATTATTATATTAATATTATTTTATATGATGGTATTTTTTTAGGTATCTTGTAAAGCCACAAAAGAAATTTATTTAGAAATCTGTTCATATTGGAAAGCATCTCATTTTTGTGAATTAGAAAATTCAAGTATCATTTTGGATACAGATACATTTAATTTTACTTTAACATTTGATATATTTCATGATTTCTATGTAAGAATTTTGCAAATAATTGCTTATAATAGTTTATTTATATTATTTATTTAAATATTTAAATTCTCTATTTTATAGATAAATAATTGTATGTATATACGTATTTCTACTGCTAAATTCTCAGATGGTGCAATATACAAACCAGCTTGTAAACATCATGTGAGAACATCATGTATAGCTACATGTTATAATAACCCAACCTTTAATCAACTATTGTATGAAATTGATGTTTCTGAGAATTCTATACAAAATTCAACATACCAATTTTATTCATTTTTGTGGGCAACTGTAATAAGTTGGATTGGAATGGCAGTTATAGTTAGCATAACTGATGCTATATGTTTTAATCTTCTTGGTTAGTAGCATATATGTTGTTTATTATTAAATATTTAATATTTTTTTATAATTATATATATTATAGGAAATGAAAGAAGAAATGAGTATGGAAAACAAAAAATGTGGGGTAGTATTGGTTTTGGTATTTTTGGAATAAGCGCAGGATATCTTGTAGATATATTTAGTGCAGGAAAGCTTCAAAAAGATTATACTTGTATATTTTATATTATGTTGATTATTATGATTTTTGATATTATTGTATCTACAACTTTAAGAAAGGTACAGTTTTTTAACATATATGATGTTAAAAATAGGTAGAAATTTAGATAGTACAGAAGTTTAATACTTCTTACTTATCAAAAGAATAAAAAATTGGCAGGTAATGGGAGAAAGCAGTATCATTACAGAAAAGTCCAGAATACTCTGAGGATGAACCTTCAATATTATTGGAACTATTCACCATCCTTAGGGAAGGCAATATTTTGGCATTTGGATGGTGGTGTATAGGAACTGGAATGTGTACTAGTGTAGTGTGGAATTTTCTATTTTGGTATACTGAAGACCTAGCAAAATCTAATTTTCAAATAACACATCTGAAAACTTTACAAGGCCTTTTGACTGGTGTACAGTGTTTTTTAGGAGAACTACCATTTAATTTCATCTCAGGAAATGTACTACGAAAATTAGGTCATGTGAATGTTATGAGTTTAGTTTTACTGATTTATGCAATTAGGTAAGTAATAAAATTTCTTTTAACTATTTCTAAATTTCTTTCTATTATTTGATTTATAATCATACTATTTTTATAGATTTATGGCATATAGTACTGTATCAAATCCATGGTGGTTTTTAATTATTGAAATACTTCATGGACCCACTGTAGGTCTTTGCTGGCCTACAATGGTATCATATGGTGATAAGATAACGCCATCTGGTACTAAAGCTACTATACAAGGATTTATTGGTGCTATATTTGAAGGAATTGGTTAGTAATATTAAATTAAAAAAAAAAAAAGATTAACTAATTATAACTTAATTCATAAATAAACAATATTTATACACTGATAATTATTTTCAGGAGTATCAAGTGGTAGTTTTATATGTGGATGGTTAATAGATACATATGGAGGTGTTATAACACTAAGGGCATTTTCAGTAGGTGCATTAATATGGTTACTTTGCTTCTGGCTCATTCAATTGTTATTACGAAAACTTAAGATATCACCGATACATACAGGTCATAATCGTGAGTAACGATTATGTGAATATATAAGTAATATTGACCAAAATAATTTTTGATATTTGATATTTAAAGAAATCTTTTTTAATTGAAGAAAAATATTTTTTCTTTGTTGATTTTTTTCCAGATTTGGCGAATTATGCTAATCCAGATGATGCAATTCTTATGACTATGAGTCGCGAATTACAAACTTATTAATAAAAGAAAAATGGCAGTGTTTTTTGTTATAGAAATTTGATATATTCATTGTTTGTTTACTTAGATATGATTTTAATTGAACAAGTAAAAAACATATTTTTCGTATTATCGGATATTTTAGATCTTAATATATTCGTGACTCATTTTTATAGGCAATTATTCAGTATTATGTATTGTAATTGTAAAAATCTTATTATGCTCTATAATATATACACTTTTTTTAAATTGAAGTAATTTTTTTCTTAATCCATTGAAGAAATTCATATATAAAAATGATGAATAAAATATATCTTAATAAAGGGAAGTAATACAAGGATGTGTTAACAGTTGAGACATATAAAATTGCTCACAAAATATCTCAACCATTTATTCATTGTGAATTCATTTTTTAAGAGTGAAATTATATCATGCTAGTAATTTTATTAATTACCAGTATATTTTCAATTATTTATCGAAATCACGCGATAATAATATTTTTATGAATTCTGCATAATATGTCGATAAAAAGCTACAAATAACTTTCTTCTGATTTAATACCACGTCACTGGATAACAGTTGTACGCGTGCAAAAAAGAATAACTGCATGCGAAAAGATATCAGATTTGCGTAGCGTTAGTCTTGTTTAGGATTTCGATTTTGACGAGATGGTGACGTAGCCTGACTTGGCACGGGTTCGACAATAGCTTGAAGATTAGGAATTTCGCCTGCGGTATCACAGCAGTCATTCATTATTATTCCAGTACTTGAATGAATAAAGGCAAGACTTCCCTCACTAGAAGAAGCTAAACTAGCTGACAATGGAGGTGATCTTTCTTTAGGTGATGCTGAAGATGCTAAATTGTTTACAGTAGTATTACTGCAAGTTGCTGATTCTAGTGTTCCATGAAATTCAAGTATACGGCTTTCAAGAAGAAGATTGATCTCAGCTTGTGCTTTATATTTTGATTCAACGGCTTCCAATTCGGCTTCGTGTTGATCTTTTGTTTCTTGTAAAAGTCGTTGAAGTTCTACAAGTTGCGCTTCTTTTCGCGCTTCTTTGTTTTCTAGTTCACTTAAACGTATTTTCAAAGCTTCTACAAAAGATGTTCGCGATTCCAATTGTCGTCGTAAATCTATTATAATATCATTAATATTTTATATTAGTTATTTATAATATATTTCTAAAATTAATTTTAAATAATTGAAATTTACTTACTAGTTAATTCTTCCGAATATGATTTTTGTATTTGTATTATTTCTTGCTTTGTCATTGGTGAAGGACCACTTGTACTTTCTTGTAATTTTACTTGTGCCTATATATATATATATAAAAATGAACTTGATATTATGTAAATATATATAAAATTTTTAAAAATATTACCTCTCTAAGTAGAAGAAATTTTTTCTGTATAATATCAAGATTACGTTCTAATTCTTTACTACGATTTGCAGCTTTTAAAGCTACTCTTAGTTGATGACCTGCATCAAACAGAGAAGCCTCCGTAGAACGAATTTGCCGTTCATAGTCTGCTACTTTTTTTTGTTCATTTTTTAACTCAAGTTCAACAGATTCAAGGCGATCCTTTATTATTTGATTTTGTCGCTGTTCTTCAATACACTGTATGTTATTAATTATATTATTATACAAATTTTTTTTAATAATAAAATCGATAAAATTAATAACATTTTCATTAATTTTACCTTAGTTTGCCAGTGGTGTAATGCATCTTTATATTGATCTTCAGTTTGACAAGCTTCTTTTTTATTACGATCTAATTCAATTTTTAAGCTTTCTACTTCTTTTTCCATTATTTTCAAACGATCAGTCTACGTGATAAGAATTTTGTATTTAACAATAATTAATTAAAAATGATATCAAATCTTATTTTGAATAAATAATTCCAACTGACCAAAGCATAATTATGTTCTTCTAATGCACGTGAATCCCTCAGTTTACCAAGAAGTCTTCGATTACGTTCAGCGTGAACTTCTCTACGCTGCCGTTCAAATTGGAGTTGCATTTGCATAAGCTGTAATAATTGATTTGCACATTCAATGTCAAATATATCTTCTTCTCCTATTTCATCTTCTCCATCATTTTCTTTTTTTTGTTTCTGTTTAATTGCATTAGTCCCTTTGAAGAAAAATATTTTATAAAATTTCTATTAACTAAAAATAAAATTTATTTTATTGAATTTTATTTTATATTAATCATTTTGTCACCATAATAGTTACCAGAATGCGTACAAGCTTCGACATATCGATCAAGCATTGCAGTTGGTGACAATCTAAGTTCTGTATCTTGAGATGAATGCTTTTGTAAATTCATTTCATTTTTTTGATCCAGAATTCCCAACAATAAATATTCATATGGAAGCAAATCGAAAGTTTGTGTTCCCGTTTCTTCTAATTTTTTTGTCGCTATTATTTTCATTATATCTCGTTTATCATCAATAATTTGTTTTTGAACTTTGATATCGGGACAAGATTTACTTTTTCTAATCTGTAAATATATATATATTTTATTGAAATGCTTTTTTGCTTTGTAAGAAATATTAAATAATATTGAATATTAAGTGATAAAAAAACCTCACTTTAAAAAGAGAATTCAAATTTAAATGCGTTGAAATTTGACTTGTTTGAGAATACAAACGAAGCTGATAAACTTTTTGAGACAAATCTGCAATAGCATTTTGCATTTTTTCATTATGATATTCTTGTTCACAATATTTTGAACTTTCTAATTTTCCAGTAGTTTGAGAGCTTACAATTTCTAAAACCTGCACAATAGAATGCTGTAGAAACATATATACCAATATTTGTTAATATACAATATTCTTACATACAAAAGTATATAAAATACAGAACCTCTTGATCTTCTTGCCAAGAATCGTTTTTCCCATTCTGTGTATTTATTTCTGAAAATTTTCCATCTTCATCGACGTTAATAGATGACTTTTGTTGAGCGATAGTTTGTCTATCTGCGATAATTTTACTTAGCTTGTGCGAAAAAAAACCATGTGCATTGTTCGCATTTCCACTTCCAATTAAAGAGCCAGACACAGACGGATTTAAAGGAATCGGTGTGGATGGTCGTGAATTTGAACCTACTGTACCATTACCAAATGCAGTAAGAGCGCGAACTGCGACAGAACCAGTAGGTACTTGCCTCGTTGATAACTTTCGTAAATCCTAAATAATAAAATTATAAACATAATTTCAATTTATTTTTTTCTTGGAAATTTTTAAACATACCTTAACAGGAGTTGTTTCTGGAGTGGCTTCAACTGCAGCTTCTGGTGGAGATGTACCACTTCTGTTATTATTAGGTGTTGATGGAGTAGATCGTTGTTCATGAGATGTAACTGGAAACTGAGGACTATGTGGTGGCACTGCCATACTTGGTGACCAAAATGTATCATCTTCACCATTACTGATTTCTGATGGTGCTATTCCTCCACTAATGTTTATTGGAGTATACATAGAAGAATAATCTGGAACATATATTAATAGTATAACTACATTCATAATTATATGTATATTTCTTTAATAAAACTTACAAACCTAAAGGTGGCGTAGAACGTGAATTTGTAGTACGAAATACTTCTTCTCGACATTTATCCAATGTAAAACGACCACATTCTGCCATAATATCATGATGCTCCATTTTTTTCCATCTAAAAAATAATAAAATATACAATAATTATGTCTTTTTATAATATAATATAATTTTTTTCTAAATTAGTATTTTTTGTAATAAAAAATACCTAGCAGCAGAAATCTCTGTATCCTTAGAAGCAGTAACAAGTAAAGGATGCATACGCACTGAATCTAACATTGGTCTAATTGTATGAGTAAAAGTAGCTAATTGATCTCGTTGAATGTACTGTTGTTTTAAATATGAAATAAAGTTACAAGGATACATGGCATATAATCTGTGAAATAAACTATATAGTCCAACCTACAAAAAATTTAAAAAATATTACTTATCTTCATTTATAAATAATATTAATCTATAATAAATATACTTACTTGCAAATGTAATAAATATAAATGATTTTTATCTATTGTCCCTGTTATTGTTTTTGAAGTAAAATGCATAGGAGATGAAAATATAGATGATGACTGATGATGATAATAAGAGGCCAATCGACCAAATACTTCAAAAATTTCTGAGAGATATGGCCCTAAAGCAGCAGGTAACATTGGCAATAACATTACTAAGAGTAAAAGTGCACTCATAAGAGATAATGTATCTGCTTCCATCTAAAATTGTAAAATTGATTGTTATTCAACAAATTTATTTATTTGTTAAAATTTAATTCTACCTTAAGTAACTTAAGTAAATCCCGAAATAAAGTATGACTTGCAAGCTTGTATAACCAAGTTGGCTGACGACGGGCAATATGACCTAATAAAGTAAGAGTTTGAATTCTTTGGCTGCTACTTCCAGATTTAGAAAGAGCTTCTGATAAACGATCTAAAAGATGCTTATCATGTGGATCACGAACACCAGCTAATACCTCAACAGCTCTTAAGGAATTCGTGGACAGATAATAATCAAAAAGACCATTTACCAACCAATTATCTTTTGCTGTAAAATTTTAAAAAACCATTAAAAGAAAAACAAAATTATTAAATATTTTTAAATTTATAACCTTACTTACTACTCAAAAAAAGTTCATGAAATACTTTTTTAATTTTTTCTACCTCCCCAAGTTTGTTGGATTCCAATAAATTAAACAGATCAACTATGCCTATTGAATTGATATTCATCTTGATAATGCTTATTCCAATATAGACAAATAATATTTATTCTGATCGTTTGATCATATAGTGGAAGTAGAAGTTAATTTATAAAACTTAGTTTTATCCATCTGTCATTTGTTATGTAAAATGAGCTTCATTAGAAGCAAAGAAAATCTTTAAATACCTATAATAGAAAAGAATAATATTCAGAAATTAAATTTATTAGATAAAAAAAAATAAATAAAAAAGGTTTTTAATTTCAATTATTACGAACTGTCAATTTTATAAATCGGCACATTAATTTTAATGTTATAATTTTATAATTAAATACACTTTATAAAAATAATTTTTAATTTTTTTAAAATTACAATTTTTTAGAGAATTTAAAGAATTTCATATATATAATTTCTTTATTATTAATGAATATTTCATTTTGTATGTATAAAAAAAATTGTCGGTTCGATTCTATGATACTCATAAAAAGGTCATTCAGAACGATGTCTGCAAAATATTTTTTGTAAATGCTGTTTGAACTTTTAAATAAAACATCAAATGCTAATTTTAATTATCAATACATCGATATGAATTAATGAATGAACTTACCCGAAATTCATCGAGTACTTCAAGCAATTTTATGAGTTCTATGGCGACTAGTACACCATCGCAGATATATCATAGACTGGTATGCATTGATGTTGCTACAATATGAGTAGCGCTATAATCGCTATATCGCTTAACAATTCCATTTACGTTCCAAAAACTATTAAAATTAACACTGATAGCTTCGTTTTTGTTATTTTGTAATAATTATCATAAATAAATCTGCTTATGTTGATATTAGTAAGTAATAATATTACAGAATTTATTTCTTATACATATACATACGCATTTATTTGTATAATGTAAAAATTATTAGTGAAGATTAAAAAATAATTTTAATTAAAGAAATTATAATAATAACGTATTAAAATATTTTTATAAAAAAACATTTATTTTTTTAATTCATTTGGAATAATATTCTAAGCGATCTTATAAAATTATTACAATTCATTCTCATATTTTAAATTTTATTTTTGAAACATGTATTTAGCTTTCACTAAATTTAGTTTTCAAACATAAGTAATGTAATCTTCTTTCTATGTTAAACTGGTATATTGAATTGACATCAGGAAAAAATACAAAAATAAAAAGATCTACATTTCTTAAATTAAATAACATAAAAATGTATTACTAGGTATTTAATCTATTCTATATCTTCTTTATGCTTGTAGTTTTTGATTGGCATTATTACATGGCAGCACCGAACTGTGTTGTGTAGAAAATATGGCGTAAAGTGAACGTCGCACATGTCTCTTAGTGATTTCGGTAAGGAGTCAAATATTATACCGAAAATTTCTATATTGATGTACGAAAGAAGTACTTCGATTAGAATTTATGTGATGAAAGAATGTAAATATGATTAACAAATTCAAAAACGAATTATTCAAGTGTAAATCTCATTAAACGTGAGTTCCAACAAGACGAGTATTTGGCCAGCCATTTCATAAGACCTTACGTTTATTCTTGTTAGTGTCTTGTTAGTTAACAAACTAGCGTGACATCAATTGAATATTTCCTTATTCATTAAAATACTAATATTGGTCAAGAATCGTATATATCGTCAGACAACATTTTGTTAATCGTCATGAAACGAAAAGCCTTGTTTTAACTCGATTGTATTAGCACAAGAGCGCATTCCGATCTTCTGAGTATTATGCGCTCGATTTTCGTTCGTCTAATCAATCGTTTTTTCATCGTACAAACATTTTAAACCGTGTTATACGTTTTTCGTCTTTGATTTTTTAACAGACATCGGTAAAAGTGTGAAATATATCATTTGTGCTTGTATTTCGTGGACTCTTGTTTTGTGACTTGTTTACATTATGTGTTGTTTTTATTAAAAAAAGTTCTGTTACAATAACATTTAATACATTATTTGTGCAAGTTAGTAACACTAATTCGAACTTTAAATTTATAATTCCCTATTTACGAATGAATTTTATTGGTTTAAATAAAACGAAAGGATGGTTATTTTGTCTGTGTTTGTAAAAAATGTAAGAAGAAGTGATTTTTATTGCTACTTTCAAAGACTGTAGCAAAACTTGATAAAAGAAGTTATTGGTGAAATGTAATTTAATACAAGATTATACATTATTACAAGATAAAAATGTTAGTTTTTAAAATTTTATGAAATTTTGGATTTGGATAAATGTCAATTATAATTTTATATTGTTTTGAAATCTTTTAGATTGAAATAATAAAGAGGTATACGAGGACTGGACTCTACAATATATATATTGCTAGTAAGTATTAAATATAATTATAGATATTAACTCTGATTATAAATATTAAAAAAGATTTGCATATAAATAATTGTAATAGATTATTTTTTATATTGTATCATTTTAATAAAAAATAGTATTTTGTTTTTAAAAATTTATTCATATATAAAATAATTTATATTTTGTACATTATATTAGGAAATTTAATTTATAAAATTTAATACAAAAATTTATTTTAATTTATTTGGCATTTATACAAAAGAAAATGTAGAATAGGGAAGTGGTAATAGAGTAAGGAAGAAAGAAAAAGAGAGGGGAGAATTCTGATGTCGGAGAAGAGAGCCATTTTCCAAGTCTTCGTTTAGACATTCTAAATATAACTGGAGGCTCTATAGGCTTTCCTTACTGTGTCATACTGTGCAGAGTAGTATCTTACTGTGTTGCGTAGATCTCCCTCATTTTCTACCTTTAGTATGGCATATTGCCAATTTTATTTGTCTGAAAATTACTGATCAGTTGTAACATTATCTCTAAATATTATATTTATTAATTAAAAGTGAATATCCCTTTATTTTCTATACATTTATGGTAATACTTATTAATTTCTTTTTGTTGATTAATAATTTTGATTTATTTTAAAACAATATAAATAATAATTAATTTATTAAATTTTTCAACATTATCATGTAAAAATATAATTTTATTTTCTTAAAAAATAAACAATAATTGATGTTGTGTAAACTAAAATAATATTAAATTACATAATTTTTTAAAAATATATTTAAGATATTAGATTGCATTTTTATCCATAATAAAATAATTATCCATAATAGATTATTTTTAAAAAATAAATTAAATTTCATTCAAATATTGCATATTTCATTTAATTTCTTATTGCAGACCATGGTTTGTAGAGCTGGTCAAATATGTTTCATTCAATGTAGTCTATCTGGATTTAAAGATAAGTTTACCAGTGATAGACTACTATTACATGAATCTACCCGTGGTGAGGAGCTTTATGTTTATATTGAAGAACATTGTCAAATACCACAAGATAGTTTTCAATTATATTTAGTATCAGCTGGAAAATTGGTTAGTAATTTTTGTTTCATTATTATAATTATTTATCAATAGTTTACTAGTATTTTTTTCATATTAAATTAAAATTATTATTACGATTAGATTAATTTATCAGAAGTGAAAGATAAAACAATGTCAGAAATTGGTGTGGATTTTTCTTTTGACCGAGAATCTTCGAGTGAACACAAACCTACATTATTAGTTATGGATCCAACAGATATCTTAATGCAGAAGCAATCATCATATTGTATTATGCGTCATCAGTCTGCATACAATCCTCCTCCACCATCTCCTAATCATTCATCAGTATGGGGTGAAGATAATAATATTGATTTCAAAAGTCTTATTAAATCTGAAACAAGTATGTGATATTTACTTTAATTTTTTTTCAATAATATAGATTAAAATTTTATAATGATATGCTTTATTATTAATTTTTCTTTTTAAGATTATGTTGGTTTAGTCAATCAAGCAATGACATGTTACTTAAATAGTCTATTACAAGCATTATATATGACTCCTGAATTTCGAAATGCATTGTACAATTGGGAATACATAGATGGATCAGAAAAAGACGAAGCCAATAGTATTCCATATCAATTACAGAAGTTATTTTTAAATTTACAGGTTTACATAATTACAGTACAATTACGTAAAATATATTTTATAATTTTATGAATTTATGATTATAAAAACATATTTAAGTACATTTTTTTATATTTACAGACATCAACAAAATCAGCAGTAGAAACTACCTCATTAACAAAAAGTTTTGGTTGGGATTCTACAGAAGCTTGGCAACAACATGATATTCAAGAACTTTGCAGAGTTATGTTTGATGCTTTAGAACAAAAATTTAAAAATACAGAACAAGCTGATTTGATAAATAGACTTTATGAAGGTATGTACATTTGAAGCATTTATGAATATTAGAAAGGAGTTTGTAATTTGATTTTTATATTGTTAGGAAAGATGATTGATTATGTTAAATGTCTTGAATGTGGTACTGAAAAATCTAGAGAAGATACTTTTCTTGATATACCATTACCAGTAAGACCATTTGGTAGCAATGTGGCATATACTAGTGTGGTAAGTTTATATTATATTTTTATTTATAAATAAAATTTATTATATATTAATATTATTTTTAATAGGAAGAAGCTTTAAGAGCATTTGTTCAGTATGAAATTTTGGAAGGAAGTAATCAATATCATTGTGAAAAATGTAATAAAAAATGTGATGCTCATAAAGGATTAAAATTCACAAAATTTCCCTATCTTTTAACCCTTCATCTTAAACGATTTGATTTTGATTTTAAAACTTTTCATAGAATTAAACTTAACGATAAGTAAATATATATGAATTATTTTTCTTGTTAATATTTTTTCATTAATCTTATGCTTTCATGTTAAACTTTTAATTTTAGGGTTACTTTTCCGGATACATTAAATTTAAATTCTTTTATTGCTTCAAATCCAAATCTCCAAGAATCTCCAACTACTGATGAAAATAATAGTTTAGCAAAATGCGATGATAACTCTATAACAGATAGTGGCACATTAGATGATGATTGTCCTCCCTGTGAAAACAGTCTTCCTAATAGTAATCATTCAACAAATCATGATCAAGATGATGATGAAGGTACAGTGTTTTTATAAATTATACAGGATACAAATTTAAATTGTTTATAAGCTTTAACCATTATTTTTGTATATTGATTTTTAAAAGTCACAATATATTAATACTTTATATACATTTTAGTAATTAATAATTATATTTTTAATGAATATTTTATTTTTAGGCATAGATATGAGTAATGGACCTTCAACATCGAATTGTACTATGCATAATCATGAAAATGAAAAAAATCGTAATAGTAATGCAGCAAAAGGACCTTATAATTATGAATTATTTTCAATTATGATTCATAGCGGTAGCGCTAGTGGTGGGCATTACTATGCTTACATAAAAGATTTTAGAACACAAGAATGGTTTTGTTTTAATGATCAAAGTGTAACACAGGTATTTAATAATATTTATTTATAATACTAATAAAGAAAAGTAAATACTATTTAAATATATAGTAATGTTGTTATAAATTCTATATTATTACATTAATTATAGATAACTCATGATGATATTCAGAAAACATATGGTGGTGGTTCAACCAGATCATATTTCAGTGGAGCTTATAGTAGTACTAATGCTTATATGCTTATGTATAGACAAATTGATCCCACTCGTAATACTTTACCTATGCAAGTACAGGATTTTCCAAAACATATACAGGTAAAATATTAGAGGATATTACTCTATTTAATGATACCTTTTTCTCTTTTTTAATAATATTTTACTTTAGGAATTATTAAAAAAAATGAAAGAAAATGAAGATAATGATAGAAAAAGTCGCGAAAAAGATCTAGCCACACCTAAAGTAAAAGTATATTGTCAACATCCTACAGAAGATAAAAAACTGAATTTTAGACTTTCCTTTTTGCCTAATGCAACTTGGGCTGAAACGACAAAGTATGTTTATAAAAACTTTTGTTTGGAAGGCATGGTAAGCTTAAATCAATGTCGTTTAGTTGCTTACGATCCCAACAATGACTTGATTGTGGCTAGCTATGAGGGTAGAGAACACGAAACGTTTGCAAGTATTTGGTGTCATCGAGTGAATCGATATAGTTTATTGTTGGAAATACGTGATAAAGATCAAAAATTTGAGCCACATTTACGAGGTGGTACGTATTTGTTTGTACATATTTATGTATATATTCATTGTATAAACAAATTTTTTATTTTTTTTAATAGGTATTGTAACTAAATTATATGTCGTCGATGTAGCTAGAAAAAAACTTATTGAAGGACCATTAAATGTACGAGGTTTATTTACACAGACAGTGAAAGAATATAAACAAGTAGTAGGAAAATTTGTTAATATGGATCCAGATGATATGAAAATAGTTTTACGAAAACACGGAACAGATACAATACTCGTACAGAATGATGACGCTATATTGGCAGTTGCAGAATTTTGTAATTTAGTTAAAGTATTTGTATGTACTAATTGTGATGCTGAATGTAATAAATCTTATTTGGAAACAACAATATCTAGAATTGCTGAACAATTGGAAAATATTATAACTTTACGAATAAGATTACCTCCTAATCCAAGTAAAGGTAAGTAATGTACTTTTATTAAATAATTCTTTTGAATATTCTTTTCAAAAATTATAACATATGATATTATATTTTATTAAATAATTTGTAGAAATGTTGGAAGAATTAAATATTCCTATGTTAGAAGAAGTATGTAAAGATAAAGAAAAATCTGTAATTGATAGTCCATCAAAAACAAATATTGAATCTCATCGAGATACTGGTACAAAATGTAATGATACTTTAAAGAGTGGAAAACTTATTGAAGATACACCAGTAAGAAATGCAAGTCCTCAATTAGGAGAAGGTGAAGAATGGCATACTCCAGAACAAAGTAATAGTGAAGATAGTAGTCTGAGTGATAGTGACAAAACATTAGTTGGAGACGCTCCAGGAGATGATGATTTTCAATTACCTTATCTTCCATCGAGTACGAGTAATCGAGCTATTAAAATGTTAAATCAAGTTGGAATCGAAAACTGGGATAATATTATCGATGATTCAGAATATTATTTTAAAGCTACTCCATATACAAATCACAATGAGAAATGTATGTATTTTAAATTTGTTCTATAAAATATTTAAAACAAAAAAAATATTTAATAACGATTACTTTGACTTCAGTTCTGAAAGTATTAGTAGACAAAAGAATGATATTCAATACCTTGAAGAAAAATTTAGAACCGTATGTGGGTGTACCCGCAGAATATTTCAAAATTTGTCGCTATTTTGATGAATGTGGTGAATCAGACTGTAGTTGTTTACTTAGTCAACTTGTTTCTTACGAAGATGGAGAAAAACTTTGGATAGAGATAGGACGAGCTTTACGTAATGGTGAATTTACAGTAAAGTTGCATCAATTTTTCCTTGATTCGGCTGAGGTATAATAAATTTTGTCATATTTTGTATATTTTGTAATTTTAATTAACAATATTATTATTAATATAAATGATAACATTTTTTTTAACAGGGCAAATTTTTGTTTGAATGGATAGTTTCGGAAGATATGACTGTAGGCCAAGCGAAAAAAGAGATTCTTGCAGAAATGAAAAGAAGATACAATATAGAGATACCATACGAAAGATGTAGATTAAGAGAAAAGTGCTTTGTATTACCATCGAAAGTACTTTTAGATCATCAAAAATTCAAGGACTTCCAGTTTTATTCTCAATTTGAAATGATTGTACAAGAGTTACCTGATAAAGATCCAGTAACTAATAGTAATCAAGTTATTATATTTGTCCGGCGTTGGTTTCCTACAAAAAGACACTTTGGACCACCTCAAGAAATTGTTTTAGATGAAACAACAATGGAAGAAATGATGAAAAAAGTATGTGTATATGTATATCATTTATTAAAAGAAAATAATCAAATAATAATATTGAATTTTTACTTAGTTATCTTTGATATCGGATATACCTGAAAAGTATATAAATATAATGAGAGGAAAGGGTTCAGTACATATACCTGTTGTACGAGTTGAAAATGATGAAGATTGGATTGAATTAACATCTGGTGATGAACTTAATGTTGAAGATGGTGCTGTATTCTTATATAGGTATGTCGTATATCTTAAAAAATAATTATGATATAGAATATAAGATGATTAAAATAAAATATAAAAATTAATTAACTCCCGAAATTTCTATTTAATAGAGATAGCAGGGAAACTTCACAACCATTAACGCAAGAAGAGTACAATGATATCGCAATTCGAGAAGTATCACCTTTTTTACCACTTTCTTCTGCATCACGTTATAATGCGCGTAAAGAAAAAGCGCTTAGAATATATTTGGATGGTGAATGATCCTCTATTGAACATACGTATTCTGAAAAACAATTGTTAAATAGGCATGTGTGGGAACATGAAACGTTTGCGTACAAAGTGATAACATCGTGTCAGGTATTTGTGGAATCAAGTACTCAACAATTACAAAATATTCTGTGCTTCAGTAAGTCTTCACTATTTCAAAGCTTCCATGTCTTTAAAGCTTTTTGGCTCTTCGAACCAATCGGATTTATAAAATTTCTCGAGTTTGTGAAATACTACTCGTTACCAAAAGATTTCAAATTTCGATTATCTCGTTTGATTTTAATGTGTTTTAATACCATAAGAATCATAAAATTCCCAATAACATATGGATTATTAAGCTATAGAATTTCATTTAAAAGCACAAATACTGATGAAAATAATGAAAGTGCTAAATAATAGTGAATTATGTATAAGAAAGAAGAAAAAAAAAATGAATTAATGGTGATAATTCGAATTTAAACTATGGACTTCTTATGATATGTGTGTGTGTAATTGACATATATATGTATTTGGAGTTCCTGTAACATTATTTTCACAAATTCTTTAATACATTTCTTAATCTCAAGAATTTTTATATCTTCACATATCTGTATCAAAACGTTTTAGCTAATTATCTTGTTTAAAATGTTAAATATTTTTAATGTCAAAATACAGCACAGAGTATATTCATATTTGTTGATTAAGAAAAAAAAAAAAAAAAAAAAGAAAAAGAAAACATTTATCTGACACAACATAATTAACCCTTTTAATGCCAGTATAGGTTAAATTGCATTCTTACAATATAATAGTATCATAAGTCCTGAGTTCAATTATTTAATTTGAAAGTAGTAGCGCTCATATAACTATTTAAATTTAATAATTACTTCAAAACAATACAAATATTTTCTATGATTTTGGATATATTAAATATACATTCTATGAATTTATTAATAATTGATGCATTCTACGAATTTATTAATAATTTATTAATAATTGATACAATTTTTTATTATTAGCGTTACTATTATCAAATTAAAGAAAGATTAATCGATATGAAATATAAATATTAATTTTGGCCAGATATGTATCCTATACAATCTGTTTTAATTTATTTAATTATGTATGCTATCATTCATTACATGTTATGGATACAAACAAAATCTGTATCCTTGGAAAAAACCAAAAAAATATATTTAGCCACTTTTTGGCATTAGAACTATTTCCTACAAATCGAGTTTTCAATAAATGAAAATAAAAGATTCTTGAACAAAATTCACCAAATTTACATTTTGTAGACCAATGCTTGTAAATAATAAAACTTGTGAATCAAATATTGATATCTTTTTTCATATCAATATCACCATACATCAGAATATATAAATATATATATACATATAAAAATATGTTTTGTATTAAAATGTACGATAATGCAATGTATGCATGTAGCACATACATCCTTTTTGCATTTACCAGCAGTTTAACTTGGCATTTTTTATTAATACTACATTTTTAGAAATTTTGGTGCTGAAAGGGTTAAATACAAAGTTGTTGTTAATCCCTGTCACTATTAGAACGTTTTGATAGACTGTCCATGATTTATTATTTCTTTGCAATTGTTTCATCAAGGCAAGGCAAGCAATTGAATTAAAACTCGATAGAGGTATTGAAAATTCATTATATAAAAAAGGAGGAATTTATATATATATATATATATATCTTTGAAATAATAATATCGATTGTTGTACGACAATTTACAATGCTCTCAACAATTTTCAATATATAACTGTAATTTATATTTATAATATATTTGTTACATGAAAGCCTAGTTCAAATCGTTCGCGTATGATTATATCGATATTAATAACTTGTTATAAACATGACAATCTAGATGTTTACGAAGTAAGAAAGAAAAATGAGGAAAAAAAAATAGCAAGTTTCATGCTGTGAAAATCTTGTTGATGCATATCATTATGATAATTGAAAAAATTACGAGATGCAGGTCTATTAGTTGTGTTTTGAATTATTAATAAAATTTATTCTTTCATTATAAATGCTAACTAAAAATTATCATAATTTTATCAATGATATAATTACATATAATATAAATATTAAAAAAAAAAATAATGATAAAAATCATTTCTTCTATATTTTATAATATAAACAAATTTTACACACGATTATAAGAAATAACTACGAGTTAAAAAATTATCGTTGATAATTTTTTCAATTTCTTGTTTAAAAATTAATTACTATTTGCCATTAGTATTTTTGCTATATTTAAAAATAATGAAAAACTTAATTCTTTTTATCTTCTTTTCATATTATTTTGAATCTCATTGTATCATTTGTAATTTAACGAACTAGGCTTTAATTTGTTTTTGTAATTACCAAATATTGAAGTAGTCTCTTTTGTGCATAATAGTAGTATATGTGCGAATAATAAATTTGAAATTTATAAATTATCAGAAAAAATTTAAACTTAAGCACTCTGTAACCCCATTGATATTTTTATATTTGTTTGTACTGATTTAAAAAATTTGTAAGACTGCGAACATTATCGATTATTTGAATGAACTTTTCGTTTGAATTATACGTTATTAAATAATTTTTAAAACTTTTTTCTCAAACACTTCTTTGTTATTATAAGGAAAAGAAATCTATTGCAAATTTAATATATCATTAATTTTCAATATTCAATATTTACGTATATTCCTATAACAATTTTCAATATTTATATATCTCTACTTAAGTATATATTTAAAGTTTTTAAGTATTTTAGTTCTTTGAATTGAACGTGAGTATTTCACCATCTTTTGATTAATGTTTAAAATATTGAAGTATTTACGTTAGTGAAGTAATACAAATGACATTAAAAGTCGTATTGTTTTTTTGCAGATAAGATAATGTCAAAATTGTAACGCGCAAACTTTAAATATTATGATTGTAGTTTTTAATGAATTCTTTTCATTATTGACGATTAAATATGTTTTTGTATTATACACTACAAAACAAATTATGTTCACTTATATTAATAATTGAATATCGAAATGATTGAATTTTATTGTTTGTATTTACTGGTGTTTTCTCTTGCCTTTGACGATTGTTATATCCATTAATTTTTAATATGCTTTTTTGCGTGAGTCGTTTGAAATGGAACTGAATAAATATTTCGTTGAAACTATGTTTTTATTTCATGTTTTATTTTTTTTTTTATAACATTTATTATTTTATAAATATAATATTTTATATATATTATTTTATAAAAGAGTTATTTACTTATATAGATAATATATTTATCAATTTTAACAAATACACATTTTATATAAACAAAAATAAGATATTTTTAAAATAATTTTTAACAATTTTTACATTCATTATTAATTTCATTTCTGAAAATTTATTTATTTTAATATAATACGTTATTTTCTTTAATATAATACGTTCTTAATTTTTTTCATTCTTTATTTCTTATTTTACTTCCTTAATTCTTTTAACATAATTAAAAAAATTATTAAATAAAAACTATTCAACTTTAAAAACATTTTTATATTAAACATTACTTAAATATTAATTAAGGATTTTTCTATATTTTGAGAGAACTAGAACTTATTATTACTTACTATTTCAATGTTTAATTATTTTAATTATTAAAATAAAAATTATTAATATTACCAATTTAATTCAGAATAATCATAACTAAAATTAAAGATCAATCATAAATAATAAAATTTTTTTTTATTTTTTTTGTTGACTGAATCGGGCTTTGATTTATATTTCACCACTGTTTACAGCGATGTTTTGCATAAAAAAACATATATATTAGAATATATATATTGTAAGATCATTGAGATACCTTATAAATTTGAGAATATCATATTTATATTTTTACATTAAATATTAAGACACATTTTTTAAAAAAGAAATTATAAAAATATATTCAATTGACATTCCTACCTCATCTGTGATCACGTGCTGCAAGCAAGTATAAAAGATAAATAAAAACAAGAACAAAAAAGGACAGAAATAGAGAAAAATAGTGAAATTAATGCCATCTTCAGAATGTTACAAATGAAACGCATAAAGAAAGAACAGAGATAAACTAAGAATTGATCATCAGAGCCATCTTCGAATGCTTCTAAAAAGATGGTTTTTTAAACAAATGTCTTTGATTTTCAAAAGATGGCATTGACGACTAATTCTTACTACATCTTTATCTTTTTCTACTATTTTCTATTCTTTCTTTGTAAAATTCATTTGTAACATTCTAAAGAAACATTAATTTTAATTTTTTCTCTATCTTTTTTTTGCTTTTTCTATTTATATTTGTGTTTTACTTGAGACATTCTAGAAATTTTTAGTATTTTTAATGTATCTCTGTCTTTCTTCGAATATTTGCTATTCTTATCTATATCATCATGAAGAGTTTCATGTTTGCCAACACTAAAGTTTTTGGAAAGAAAGTAACACATAAACATTGACTTCGAATATTATATTAATAATTTTGTGTGAATAAGAAGAAATTTATATTTCTTTCTATTACATGCAAAATATGGTATACTTACATTTTCCATCAAATTTAACAGAAGAAGAATTGATGTTGCAAGCAAAATATAATAAGCTTAAAAGAAAGGTATATAATAGGTTATGTTTATATTTTATTGTAATAAATATTTTAATTTTTTAATATACTATGAATTTATTTATTCATATACAACTGTATGATTAGACTAAATGTTATTTATGTGTAAATTTTTATTTGAAATTTTTATTAAATAAAATATTTTACAATAGAATGTTATTACCATTTTTAGATTATTTTTTACTTTTTATGATTACCTTTTTTAATTTTATTTTTTTTTTTATATTTTTAAAAGAAAAAAGCATTACAAGATTTGAAAGCTCCAAAACAAGAAACTGAACGTGTACCACAAACTCCAAAACGGCCTACAGAGGCTAGAGATGCTAGGGAAGTTGCCAAAAAGTTGATAAAATCTGGAGTAATTACAGCTCCAAAAACTCCTAAACGACCAGAACAATCTTTTAAAAGACCGCGTGGATTAGTAAGAAAATTAAATAGTACAGAAAAAACAGTAAGTTCTTATCAACCATTCTCAGCCACACAAATGGAAGAAGAAGAACCAGAAACAGTAAGACCAAGAGTTAAAGATTTATACGATAGTTTTGTGAGTGCTCAAGATACAGAAGATCGAACTAATAGAGATGTACAATCACCATCTAAACAAGAAATGAAGCCAAGAGCTGGAAATACAATATTTGTATGTGGTTACAAGATATCGGAAGATTTTTTGAAGAAACATTTTCAAACATTTGGAAATATTATAAATATTTCAATGGAAGCAGAAAAAAAGTAATTAGAATTAGAATTTTCAAATATTTATTTAATTTACTTTTATTTGAAAGGTTTAATCTCATCATTAATGTTTTAAATTTCAGTCGTGGATTTGTCACATTTGATAAAACAGAAGCTGCTGAAAGAGCAATTAGTGAGATGGATGGAAGTATGGTATCTTCTATTCAGTTAAAAGTATCATTAGCACGAAGACAACCTATAATAGAATCTATGACTGATGCTACATCTAGTTCTATGTGGTCGCCGATTGCAGCGAATTATTCTCAAAAAAGTGCACATAAAGATAGGAGAGATTTGAAAGTATACGAAGAAGATCTTTTTATGTGAATATAATATTTTTTAATTTATCTTATGTTATATGTTGTTATTATAAAGTTTTAACAGTCAGAGAATTTTTAAAAATAGAATTGTACATAGCCTTAAATATTTGCAAGGTATCAAATATTTTTTTCAAATTATGTATCTTAATAACCGATGTTGTGCTGATATTATACATACATTCGTATTTATATCAATACGAATAAGGCAAACAAAATATAAAAACACATTGTTCTATTTTAGTTTTTCTCAATTACTTATTATTATTCTTTATCAATTAGTAATTTTTAGATGACATTTTGAATTTGACCTTTTCCTATGAAAGGATTTTTATCAATAAAAAAATAGTTGTAACATTTGTTTTGATAATAGATATCTGTAATTGAAATATATATAGATGTATGTATATATGTTGTTTTTATACATATTCATTATTTAGCAATTAAATACAAGTATTTTTATAATAAATTACGTATAGGTATCATTTTCTTCACACCTATCAGTCAATATAACAAATTTTTGGCATGTTCAAATTGTTCAAACAATTGTAAAACAATTAGATACAACTCATACACGTTTATTCAAAATGTAACAAACATTTAACATTTGATTATCAGAGATAAACCTAATTACTCAACTATCCGACTAAATTTTCATTCTCTTATTACGAGTATTAGGTCTACTCTCTTCTTATTTTTCCTTTGTAAAAATAGAATGTCCGTTATGTGTATATAAAATTATTTTATAATGGCGGTCAATAAAAATGAAAATAATAGCATGAATTTTATTTGTAGAACTTTCATCAACTCTACCGTGTTATTTTGGCGGATTAAAATAATCCCAATGATGATGATGCGTTATCGTTCGAGGATTGCTGAAATAAAATATCAATAAACCTGCGACTAGGAGCAATAACGCGCACAACGTTAATTCCACTTCTCTGATCTTTTCTCGTGACTCTTCATTGCCTACCATGGATGCCATATAATTCACAAAATGCCTCATTGCTCTTAAACCAGCTAATCGAAGTACTCTGATTAATTGTCTGGTACTGTCTGTAATACTTGGTTCGGTATCGGTACGATGACTGGCCAAAGAGAAAAACTGTGAAGGAATTTGTGATGCTGGAAATGCGATGAGATGAGTTCCTTCTAATGCAAAGCAAGAGGGCGAATGAGATGATTCTCTTTGGCTTTCTCTATCCGATTGATCTGTGAACGACGTGTAAGAGATTACAGCACGTTGCGGCTGTATTTCACTGCTAGTGCCACGACTCGTGATACTGTCTGGTGTGTCCGGTGTTACCGAGATGACCGGTGGTAACGATCGAACCGGGGAAGCGGTCTGCCGTGTTCGAGAGATACTTATAGGGGATGGCGATCTGGATCTCGATTTTCGAATCTTTTTTTCGCTAATCTCGCTCGATGTTTCCTCGTCTTTCCTCTCTAACGTCGAAAATTCACGGAATTCTGACGGCTTCCATTCGAAGGTTGGATCAATTGGTTCGTTGCTAGCTTCGAACACACGATCCGGAGACAATCTCAACTCGGTGCTCTCTTCCAGGGTGGTTGTTACAAAAGGAGGACGTGAAACGTGGGATTCTTTTATGTTGAATTCCTTAGCTGTACCCGTGCTCAATGAAACAGGTCTTTCTGTATCTAAAATTCGTAAGGACTTATCTTGAATGTTTTGAACGTCAGAAAATGATTGTGTACTAGAAATATCTTTGTCGCTCGATTCTACTTGCGAGATTGTTAGTGCGTATATCGACTCTTTGTTCTCTACTTGCGCGACTGATAGTGTGTGTGTACTTGGTATATCCTTTGTCTGGATTACTTCTCTTTTAACAACCTTTTGATCCTCGCCCTTTGGTTTCTCCTCTCCTTCGCCAATTTCCCGAACAATCGTCTCTTCGTCTAGTTTTCGTTCCACGCTTTGCCCCTCCGCAACAGGAATGTCTGCTGTCTTCTGTTCCGCCTCGATCGCTTTGCTCTCTTCTCTCTGACCTTGTACTCTGAAGGCGGTCACGGTCTCCAAATGACTTCTGATGGCCATCAACTCCCTAATAATGGAAGGAGATAGACTTTCTCCCATACTGCCTTCTATGCTCTTCAATTCGGATGCGGTAACGATCAACGCGTCCACCTCGGATGCAACGATCTTACTGGCCTCGATTTGAGAAACGCTAAGACGATCCACTCTTAGGTCCCCGACTTCCAAGTTAGAGATCCTCACAGGCTCGTCTGAAAACAGGGCGGATCGAATAGATTTTAGATGCGATTCCTGCTCGTGGATCGGCTCACCCAAGTGTGGCGCGGACAAATGTCTATCCTCGAGAGCTTGAACCTCTTTGGTCGGCGATGGAGATTTTAACGAAACGGTATCGTAACCCGGTTCCGTTTGTTGTTCATCTTTGCGCAGTCGCTGCGACATCGGCAGGGGGGGGACAGGTGGTGTGCCCATGCTCGACGGGCTTGGTATTCTCTCCGTGGAGACCATGATCTGCGAGCCCGAGATAGATGGCGCTACGACCAATTTCGCCTGCGTCACTTCCTCTTCTATCACCACATCATCGGGCAAAGGATCGGTTTGCGTGGCAGTGGTTGTTTCCATGGCGATTTCTTCTCTCAGTTCACGAGTGGATCGTTCCATCGACTTATCCTTTTTCGATCTGGGCGGCCTGGGTGGCGCCGGTAACGGTCGTCTCTGCATCTTACTCAAAACCTCGCTGCTACGCAGATCTTTGTGCTCTCCATCGTCAGAATCGATTTCTACGTAAGGAGTGGACTCGGTTGCTTGCAACGTCGCGTCGTACGCGTCGTCGTCCATCAGTATTATATTATTTTCGTTAGATCTGGTCGGGCCAAGTGTACTGTACGCTCTTTGGGGACGTTTAGGCGGGTTCGATCTGGGAGCAGTGGCAAATTTGTCTCTTTTTCTTCTTGGTGGCGGCGGTCTGGGTGGTTTCTCTCGTTTCTCTATAACGGCGTAACCTGTTAATTCCCTTTCAAACTCTACGTCGTCCCGCGGGATCTCCTCCTCCGCGTAACCGGCTTCCGGCAACGATTCCGCGCCGTGGGACGTCCTATCCTCGTCCAAAGCGACCGAAGTACCCCTCGATCTGGATCTTCTTTTCGGCGGGACAGGGGCCGGTTCCATGTATTCCTCCTCTCCAAGCCTCGTCGCCAATTTCCGAATATTCTCCTCGCTCGTTGCCATGATCTCTTCGGCCGTGTACACCTCTTCTCGTTCGTCCAACTGAACGTTGTACATTTTGGACAACGACGATGAAAGAGGTTTCTCGTGGCCGGTCCACTCGGCATGTCCATTGCAAATCGCGGCCTCCGCTGGTTCCCCGTTCCTCCGCTCAGGCTCTTTTCGCGACCGTTTCCTGCGAGAGGGCGCCACAGGAGGTATCGGCGACGGGGGGCGAGGGATATCAGCCGCGAGCTGGGATTGGCTGCGTTGCAATGATCTCGACTTTCTGCGCACAGGCTTCACCACCACGATGTCGTCCAACGGCTCGACGGGAAGTTGCGCCGGCTCTCCCTCCGTCTGATAGACCACTCTGTGCCTGGAATCGCTCCTGGTCCGATCGCGAAACATTTGGTCGTCCGCAGACTCGCTTCGACGAGACCTGTTAGGTCTGATAGGCGGCGTGACATCGTACGGCTCCGTCGAACGTTCTTTGTCCTTTCTCAGGGATCTGTTCCTCGCTGGGCGTCGCGGTGGGATCGGCACCATTTCCTCGTCGGCCAAAACGTTCCTCCCCGGTCTCAAAGCGTCTCTGATCTCGCCCGTCAAGTATTTTCCAAAATTCATGTCGCCCTGGCTTAGTCCACTTTCCCGTAGGAAGAATTCATCGGAATCGATCTCCTCGATCACTCCGTGACGCCGTCGCTCGCACGAGCTGCTGCTCGAGTGTTGCTGCTCCCTGTCCGATTGGATGGACAATGGTTCAGGCTCCTCCTCGTCCTCGTCCATCTCTTCCTCGTATTCCTCCTCCTCCGACGGGGTCTTGTGGACCCCGTATCTTCTTGGATCAACGGCTGAAAACGATTCTTCGTATCTTGTCTCTTCTCTGGTGTGCAGAACCTCCTCCAACGATCTGGATCTTGGAACCGGTCTAAAATCTTCTCTGCGCGTCTCTTTTTCCGGTTCCCATTCGCCTTCCATTCGTTTCTCCTCCTCCTCTTCCTCCTCCTCCTCCACCTCTTCGTGCTGATGCGACTTCAATTTGTCCGCGTACGACTCCTCCTCCTCCGTTTTCGAAGCGTCTGACGTAGGACGATGCGGCGTCTGACGATCCGACGTTTCCGGGGATTCTTGCTCGTAGTCCATGTACTGAAACTCATCTTCCCGCCTGCGCTTCTCCTCCCACGGTATGCTGGCCGCCTCCCCCTCGCTCATCGACAACCTGGGCTCCTCCATGGACGGATATCGCCACGGTTGAGACCTCTCCACCGCGGTCTCGTCGCTCGACCGATGCTCGTCCACGTAGCTCGCCGTCTTGTCGAATCTTTCTCGAGCCCACCTCAACCCGTCGCTCTTTTTACGGACCCGCGGGAACGTGGCGCTCTCCGCCGACTGCGCCCTCGACTCTTTAGGCGTGGAAGTAGCGTACTCGCCCTTGCTCCTCGACCTCTTGTCGAATATCCTCGGATACGCGGAAAAGTCGAAGATGTTCTTTCGCGAGCCGATAGTGGACTCGGTGGAGCGTTGCTCGCCGTGCACGGGTGACCTCTTCCGGGTCAGAGCGGTGGGCAGCCGTATG
Source organism: Apis florea (assembly GCF_048593485.1). Taxonomy (NCBI): domain Eukaryota; kingdom Metazoa; phylum Arthropoda; class Insecta; order Hymenoptera; family Apidae; genus Apis; species Apis florea. The sequence continues at coordinate 634,687 of NW_028256714.1, read as the reverse complement.
TTGGGCCTCTTGATGTTGAACCTGGCCCTGTCGGGCAAACGGAGCCTCGCCTTTTCCGTGAAGTTGAACCTCGGCCGTTCGGGCAAGTGGAATCTCGATTTTTCCGGCAACGAGAGCCTCGGACGGCTCGGCAAATTCATGAACCTCGGCCTTTCGGAGAGCGAGGATCGTATCCTGTCCATTCGACTCGGTCTTTTCGACTCGCCCCTCGACCTGTCCGATCTCCCGCTGCTCCCCTTCTCCTGCTTCTGTCGGTCGGAGAACGCGAACGTCGGCCGTTGGATATTTCTCAGACGCGAGCGTAGCTTGCCAGCCTGCGTCTTCAACTTCTGGGGCAGGCCACGGGCGCCGCGACGAAGGGGAAGCTCCTCCAATGCCAGCGAGTCTACCTGAACATACGAAACGAAATCGGTCATAGATCTGTTCTTTCTCACGCGGGAGGAATGCCGACGATGCAGATAGCTCGAGCCACTTGTCACGAGCCACTTTGTCGCGTGATCATCGATTATATCTTGTTGGACGCAATGGTCGAATTGTTCCTTTTTCGAACGTCGAGGAATGTTGTGCGAAAGGTCAGTGAAACGATCGAGAGGAAGGAAGAGATTTAGAAATAGAATATCGTGAGAATGAAAATAGGACAGAGAGGAGGATATAGCAAGAGGCGTTAGATATGTGATTTTTGCATCTTTTGTTTGATCTTGATTGGATTATCTATAAGAATCGAACAATTGAATAAGAGTCGGTTGAATTTAAGATTCTTAAAAGATTCTCGAAAAATTATTCAACTTCCAATCGAGTACGCCAATGAGTTAGCTCAATCTCTGTATCGAGTCTAGACCAAAGTTTCTCGTAACGTTAATGAGCCAGAAACAGCGCTACGGATCGTGGAACGCGTAGAAGCTGGCGTGCCTCAAAATAGATTGTGCATCCTTATCCATCAATTATCATTTTTTAGAGCGAACCAATGGCTGTTACGTGTTGCGTAATCGAGCAGAAATCGATGATGAGATTTAGGTCTCAGTGTTTCTTAAGTTGTTGTTTCGATTTACAATATATCTTTCGCGTGAAACGCGTTAAAAGAATATAATTTTTGTGGAAGATACTTTGCAATTTTTTTAAAGAAAAGTTTTGATTTGTTGTAGAGGATGACGAGAAGAAAGATGGGATTGTGCAATTGATGGGGACATCCGTGTTTTCTGGAACGTTTACGACGCGATTGCACAATGGCCCTCGGACAGTGACACGTTGGCTCTAATGCTTTTTATACGCATGTTTCGCTAAATATAGGCCGTGATGGGCAATAAACGGGTGAACGGCTCGCGCGACATTTCTCGAGACGTATTCTTTTTGGAAGATTCCTCATCTTGATCGAGTTGATGGAGTATATCGAGTTGCTTCCTTTGAAAGAAAAAAAAAAAAAAAAAAAGAAAAGAAAAATAAAAAGAGGAGAGAAAAATTCGACTCGATTTTTAACACGATTATTGTTGTTCTCAACAATCGAGATTAATCGATGCGCTGTCCAAGAAGATTTTTAAATTCGATCCAATTCATCCACGTGATATTTTTAATGCTGTAATTTTTAGAGATGGATTCATCACATCGCAAATAATTTCTACGTCCTACTGACTCACTCTTCTTCCTCGCTTGTCCGTTGGTATTCAGAAACTATTCGAGTCTTCCAGTTCTGGTGGCCTACCATTAGTGCGTCATCGGCAAGAACTCAACTGCATCCGATATCTTATTTCTTAGTAGTAACAATATCCAATCCTTAATTATACTTTATATAGATTGAATCATATACTAAAATATTAAACGATTGCAAAATTAACGTCAATGTTAACGACAAATAATTCCATTTGATTCAATCATCGACATGACAAAGAAGAAAAGAAGCAAAAGGATCAATGGTGAGACGTAACACTTACTTGACTGGTGTTGACCTCGCCATCGGTCCTGGAGTCGGTGCCCGGGGTGGCAGTGTTCAGGAAACGCTCCTCGAGACGTTCTTGCAACTGCTGCGGTGTCTCCAGCTCCTCGGAAGTGTCGCCAGTCTCCACCAGCTCGCGAGCCTCCATCGCGGTGTCCTCGATTTTCCCGTCCAATGGAAGGACCACATCGCCGTCTCGTGTCAGCTCCGGAGGCAGCCGTGCCCGGTCGTCGATGCTGTCGTCGCTGTCAGCGACGGGCACCACATCCGTGTCGGTGATTCGCACGACCGGCGCCGTCGCCGGCTTCGGCGACGACGACGGAGGTGCGATCGGTTCGTACTCGTGCTCGCTGTTACGAAAAGTTACTCGTTTTCTTCTTGCTCTAATTGGCATTCTTGCTCCTCTCTCTCTCTCTTTTTTTTTTTTTTTTGATTAGTAAAAATCGATGGCTCGGATATCAGTTTTCCTTGTATATCGTGATTTATTAATCCCGTAGGATTAATTGTTAGTTTTTAAATAATGGTTCTTTTCTGGGGATAATCCATGCTTCGAGTTAAAAAACTTTCTTCAAAAACTTTTGTTTGTTATTTGTTACAACACAGTGTTGAGTTTCATTAATTTGTGCACTTGTTTTTGTATATCTTGATCGACTTATGGCAATTTGAGCTTGATCGTTATATTACATTGGTTTTTGATGGTGTGTGCGATAGCTTAAATACGAATTCGAATTGAATTGATTTTCTATCGACTTGAATTAGTTTAATAATTAGTTGAGCGTTAATACAAAAGACACTTACCGACTAGATTATAGTGTTCAAGTTAAATAAATTGTGTTATTGTTGTTATTCGTTTCGTCTTGAGCGTTGATATATTTGTACCGTTAGTTTATGAATACTGTTAGTTTTCATAATCAGTCTTGTTATTGAGCAAATGGAGCGAAGGCTGGTCAATCCATGTTCGTTTCACTGGAAGCGGACGTCACAGTGGAAATAGTAGGCACTGATCGGGCAGATATTATATTTCCAGCGTTGAAGTAGAATATTCATAGATCACAAGGTTAATTTGCAGACGGTTTGTTCAGGTTCGGGAGGGGTCAATGTCGAAGGAAGATATTTGCTTATTCTTCCTTTTGTTTTACACAGCTTCTCCAAGAATGGCAGGAATACTGTTACAATGACAAACTCGATTAATTTTATTAATGAATTTTAATAAAATTATTGTTTATTATGCAATGTTTCTTTCTTTAATTTTCAAATATTCAATTTCGATATTCATTTAATAATAATATATTTCGTAATAATTTGTAGATAATATTTATACGAATATTATCGAATTTATGAAATTCTTTTTCATTTAAATTGAATATTTGCATAATCTTCTATACACAAAAATATATTTAAATTTAATGATTTAATAAGTCTCTGTTTCTATAAAGCTACGTAATGATACGCTCGACTATGTAAAACTCGGATACTATATAGGTTATATATAAGAATCCTCGACACAAAATCTCAAGTTATCTCTATTTTGAATGTTCGAGAGTTTCGAGTTTTCGTGGGCCGATCATCGATATAGATGCTCTCATTATCGCGATACAATAACTCGATGTCCACTTAATTGGATCGAGTTTAAATTCAAATTTTGAGGTTAGAATAGCTGCTGTTCGCTCGCAGCAATCATTTTTCCTTCTCCTCTCCCTCTATTCCTTTTTCTGAAATTATTCTATGCATACAGATATAAATAATTCTTTATGTATACACTTTCCATACATGTAATTAAATTAAAAAAATAGTTAACTTTAATTTTCGATTGACAAGTATCAATTTTATTTCATAATCATAACATTAATTTATGTTTATTGCCAATGTGTTAATTATCAACTGACTTAGAGCTAAAAGTGTGCATTTCAATCATGTACATTTACATTTCCATACAAATATTGAATTTATATATGATAAACAATTCTGCAATTATAATGCATTCATAGATTACAATGATATACATATATGAATCATACATTTCCAATCTCGTAGATGTACATTTATGATCGTACACTGTCTTCATACACAGATATATATCAAGAAAGATAGATAGAGGGATGCGAGAGGAGTTTGGACGCGGAACCGAGCTGACCGAGGATTCTATGTATAGCCAGCCGGGCGAACCTTAAATAGCTGTGGCGGTACGCGAGCATAGTCGAGACGCGTAACCTATACAACAACCGTCTACTCTCCTTGTGCGTGTACGGATGCCTATCAGAAAGGATATTCATTCGTAATTGGAAAAGGAATGAACTGGCCTGGATACCGAATCGTTGGCATTTGGTCGAAAACCGGGTTTATAAACGGGTTGCTTGGTTATTTCGTGCACATATAAACATAAGATTAGATGTAATTCAACTACATATACGTATTATACATACGTATATACAGAAACAGAATGGATATGGAATCCATATAGAACTATTGACAATTCTACGGACAAGTTTAGACGAGTGTTTCGAGTAGTCACAGTTACAAGTCTATAAGCTCGTCTATAGATAAAATCGTGTGTTGTCTGACTTGTTACTGACCTGCAGCGGACCGCAGGTGGCTGCTGCATCGTCCTGGACGGCGGTCTACCGAGGAGAGCACGTCGTTCCGGTAGAAGCGAGTCGCTCTGGTAGTACTGACAGCCACAACGGACCTCGCGGCCGAGGCTCGACGTCGACGACGCTCGCGAGGTGCGTCCACGTTGCTCCGGCTCCATCCCCACCCCCTTCGATTCCACTTGTCCACCTCCAGTCTCCTCCTCTTCCTCTCTGCCTACCTGATGATGTGGTGGCGCGTCTGGTCTATTCACGATCGCGCCCTTTCCTCCTCCGGTTTGAACACACCGTTTTCGTTCTTTTATGCGTACCTTTCTTCGTTTTTTTCTTTCCTGACTTCTCGTTCCTTTTTTTTTTCTTTTTTGTTCTTAATGCTAAATTACACGAACGTCGATAGGCTGGCGTTGCGCGCCATAATTGTCACCACTCCGTGTGTTGTACGAAGAAAGGAATAGAAAGAGGAAGAAACCATGAACAGGAGAAAGAGAGAAAGAGAGAGAGAGAGAGAGAAAGAGGAGAGATGGATTTTCTTACAGCAATCCACCAGTGCAGCGACTTCTAGGCGACTCTGTACCCTCTCTGGCTCATCTACGCAACATCGTCGCGAACATTAGGATTTATTTATAGAAATATTTCGTGTCGGATGTCTATTAATTCGACCGGGCAAAATTCACCTGCACGCGCGTATCATTGTACCACCTGGCGGTCGTTACACGAACGCCACGCAGGCGCAATGGAGGGAGCTTTCGGAGCGCGGGAATTTGATTTTTTTTTCGTAAGATGCATTGAAACAGAGTTTTCGAAAGGGAAGTGTCACGAATATTAATAGCGTTTTACTTTTAAGCTTTAAATATTGTAATTAAAATGATATCATATTATATTTATTTACAAATCTTGTTGATATTTAAGATTATTTTCTTTTTATAAGAATTTTAATTTACATTATAATTTTGTTATCTTTATTTTAAATTTCGTTTAAATCTTAAACGACTCGTGTTAGTATAAAAAACAGAAGGGAAAAATTATATTGACATTAACACCATGCAAATTTATTATAAATATTTAAAAATTATTTCTTAAATTTTATTTTAATTCTTGTTTATTTTGTCTCGTTTAAATTTAATTTTTCAACAAACTGAGTTGGGAATAGGAATTTCTAAGAAAAGCGTTAAAGATATTGATACATTAAATTGTAAATATATATATATATAGCGCTTATGGATGAGAATCAATCTTTGAACTTGGAAATCATCGTATTAGAATTTTTTTAAACATTATTATTTTTTAAGAATTTTCCCGTAAGAATTTTTCAAAAAGATAACAATTCCACAGTTTTTTTTTTTTTACTTATTTTTATCACTAGATATAAAAAATCTTCTTACTTTTATATTGCAAGGGATTAAAATGTGTTTAGCTGCTTATCTTATAAATGGGTTTGTGACGTTGCACTTTTAGCTTTGTAGTCTTAATTTTTTTTCCCCGCGACAATAACGCGAAACAGAATAATAAAAGAATTGCCATCTTCTTAACCCTCTATAATGCAATTCAGAAACCACGCGTTTCTTTTACTGCATCATCGTTTTAAAATGAATTAAAAAATTTTAATTGTATAGAGACTTTATCTTTAACTTTAATCTCTACGTAATCCAGCAGGATAAATAAATGATTATAAAGGTTGTAAATAATAATAATAAAATAAAATAAAATAAAATATATAATAACGTTTATTATTTATATATATATAATATATATATATAATGTATGTTATAACAAATAATATATATGTATAAAGAAATAATATTTATCGAATATTTAATTAGATAAGCAATCGATAATTTTCAATTTTGCTTAGTTTAAAAAGTATCGACAAAAACATCGAATTACGATTATGATTATAAAAACAGAACTTGTTAAATTCGTTAAAATTTTTCTTTACGAATCTTTATTTTTCCTTCTGAATCTTTCAATTAAAAATTTGGCCGATTCAAGTAGAGATGAATTAAAGTATTAACTTCATTACACGTAATTTACAATTTTCATTTTGTAATCGAAAAAAAAAAAAACTTCGAGTCAATAGAGGGTTAAGCAATGATCGAAAATGGTTTTAATTTTATCACGAAACAAAGCTTGAATCTTTTATAGAATATTGGCTATTAATACCTTTTCTTCCATTTCTTCTTTCTTTGCCACTATGAACCTCGCTCTCCGTCAATCTTTCTCTTGAACTGTTAATTCTGTCGGAGGGTTCTGTTGCTTTTTTTTTTCTTTTCTTTGTTTTTTTTCTTTTTTTTTTTTTTTTAATAAAATTACTCAAAACTCGCATATCTTACATTTTTTTTTTCTCCTTTCAGAATTATTAAAACGCACTTTTTTTTATCCATAATATTTTACAATAGATCCTTAAAATTATTCGACAAAGCACTTCCTCCCGATTACATTTGCATTCGTTTCCATTCGCATTCTCGTTTAAAAATAATAATAAAAAGAAAAAAAGCATCGAAACGCGCTAAACTAAATCAAACGCACCCATTAACAAATAAATAAATACCCGACCGAGATGAGACACGAGAATCCAACAGAACCAGCCGATACGCTATCTAACGAACGAAACGAGGCGCAATAGACGAACAAAATGTTTAATCGAACGGAACACCGATTCCGTTCGAGCAAAGGGTGATCGCCATTCGCCATACGCCACACGGCGCGATGAACCGAGCTTTCTCAAAATTAAAGCTGCTCGATGCGAGACGATTGACTCGAGTAATTTTTACCTATCCTATCCTGTGTGAAAAATAATAAAAATAAAAATACCGCGGAAAGAGGACGGGAATGAAGTCGAGTACGACCAATTATCGGATTCGTCGATCACATCACATTGTTTTTCATTGATTGCTGGAATAAAGTAAATAAAGTAAAATCTAAGGATCAACGTGGTTCTCTTGGTTCTTCTTGATCTCGACTTGTTTCTACGGGATAGTCCTGGCTTCCGGGTGTGGAAACGGCAATTTTCGATTACAACCGATCCATTTAATACTGTTTGGTATAGCGTCGGTGTACAGTTGGTGGAAAAGATAAGTGGACGAAGTGACGCGCAGTTTCTTCACAATTTGTCAATGAAACAACAGAAACGCGTGAGGTTTATAGGGAGCGTAAAGATTAGGAGGGTAACTGGGAGTGTGATTGAGTTAGAGATATATAATATACCTCGTTATAATATACCTCTGTTCATTGAATTAGGACCGTCGATTATATTTGTTATTTTTCGAATAAGATCGAAAGATTCGTGGGCGAACTTTAGATAGCAAAAAGTTTATTAATCGTTATATATATATATATATATATAATATTTGCAACATTCTTTTCTTTTCTTTAAAATTTCTAATACACGCAATGAAATGCTTTTTTCTTTTTTTATCTTAAACATCGATCAAAGAAAAGGAAAAAGAACTCGTTCTTTCTTTTTTTTTATTTAAAGTTTGCGCAACTTGTTTGAAATACTTTTCAATCCGCTCGACGAATGCAAATGTTTGAAAATGTTTCGAAGTGATTGGAAGATCGACGTATATTTATAGCACCCTAAGAAGTTATCTTTGGGATAATTAACGATGGGGTAAGGGTTCGATGCGTTAGAGAGGCGGTAGGGTGGTGATAAATTAAATTTCTATTCGTGTACGTTAACCGCCTACGTCTACAACGTACAATTTGAGCAACCGATATAGAAGATAATTTCTCGTATTTGTGTCCGTAACGTTATAGTTAGAAAATTGTTGCGTATGGTCCTAATTCGATGGCCAGGGACAGGTTGTCGTAGGTTTTGTGTTATTATCGTTTCGAGTTTCTTTCGAATATGAAGTCTTCTGCCATTTTTTTTTTTTTTTTTTTTTTTTTGGTTTACCATAGCACGAGAACGTAGAATGAGAAAAATATTTATCTTTCTCGTACTATATATCACCAATACAATAATACGTGTTTTGTAACACGTTCGAGAACCAGCCTCGACGATTAACGCGAAAACAATGAAAAAAGTTCGCGTGAATCTTATTCGATCTTGTTCTCTTGGCCATTTAAAAAAAAAAAAAAAAAAAAAAATTGAAATTACTACGATTAATTTACTACGAGAAATTCACGTGGTAGATACGTATATCGTATAACGAAGTCGAAATATTTAAAAAAACACACGGAGAAAAGAAGTTATCGACGCGAATCGTTGTTCAATATTTTTTTAAAATGCTACCAATTACGCGATCTGGTGGCGGTATGGTGTAACGACGTTGTAACACGACAACCGCAGACTTGTATTTAGGCCAAAAGTGGCCACTTCAAGCGCTACTTAGACGAGTGAGCAGTTGCACATTATTGGTATACAAAAAAAACGATTATGACTCGGAGGAAAAAGGGTCAAACGCGCAGCGTACATATTATTATTATACGTATTTTCGAAGAACTTTTCTCATGCGTTTTCGTGTTCTCCGTCCGCTACCCCGTCCAGAATTTATACAGTTCTCCTATGGTTAACGAAACACGCTCCTATATAGAAGAGGAATAGGAAAGATTCTTACTTGTTAATTTATAAAAAACATTATTTTTTTTCTTTTTTTTCTTTTTTTTCTTTTCTTTTTTTTTTTACATAATATTACACGGGGATCTCGAATGCGTTTCCTACGTTTCTTCCACTTGAGATATACATTCGCCAATTTTTAAGTGTAAAAATACTCGTGATACGAATCACCAAATACGCGTTTTTTTCACTCGACCACTATTTTTTTTTTTTTTTTTTTTTTTTTGTATAACTCCTCGTTATATTAGTCTCTTATTTAAATATGCTTAAACGTGCTCTGTTCGTTCATCGAGGATGACTCGATAATTAATTTTCTTTATCTATTTTTTTTTTTCTTTTCTTCTTTTATTCTTTGGAAACTTCGATAATCAAACAGAGAACCAAATATCATCGATCGTACGCTAATATATATATATACATATTATATATATATATATATATCATGTATAATATTGGCAGTCCATTGCCAAATCAGCAACGAGATATAATAATTATAATAATAATAATAATAATAATAATAATAAAATAATAAACAAACAATAGAATAAACTTTTCCGTTTCAAAACGTGACGGAACGAACACCCGGGAACCACGAAGGACTACCATCAAGATCGATCATCGTATGGTCTCTCTGACAATATCAGGCAATATGTGATCGGATAATTAACTCGTTCAACTTCACTTCATATGGACATTATAAACCGGTAAATATAGAATCTTCTCTGTTAATCGTCGCATCCGCGATAGGGATAGGGCACAGGTTATTTCTTTATGTCCCTTCCTTCTAGAATCGCGAATATTTCCTCGCTTCTTTTCAATGTTTCTTTTTTTTTTCCATTTTTTTTTCCTTTTTACCTTTTTCTTTCTTCTTCTTTTTTTTTTTTTCTTATAAAACATAGAGAATGTACGTGTGTTTCTCGTGTACGTGTATGCGTGTAGTGTACATTGATATAGTATAGTATCGTATAAACGCAACAATAATCGACGAACGTTCGTCTGAGAATTTATCATTGCCATTATCCCCCCTCCCGTTCTCGAGTCGTTGCTTCTTTTATTTTCCTTCCTTCGTTTTCATATCTTCCCCTCTCCTCTATTTTCTTACTAGATTTTACATAGTATTTAATATATATATACACACAAGTAAACGCGAGTTGAACTCCTTTTCCTTTAATTCCCTTTAATTTCCTTCTCTTCTCTTTCTCTTCTTTCTTTTATCTTTTTCTTTTCCCTTTATTTCACCTATTTATTTTCCCCTTCTTCTATCTGACGCGTTCTAGACGCGTTTACGACTCTTTCTCACTCCCCCTCCTCTCCCCGGTCCTAAAGCTAAACTGATCCGGCGCGCGCGTGTAGTTCGGCGGAATCGTCATCTCTCAATGAGAGAGCCACTCTCTCTCTCGCGTTCTGGCCGCTCTACTTTTTGCTTATAAATAAACGAGCCTCGCGGTTGGCGCTCTGTGACGTCGGCGGGCCATCGTGCAGAGCTGTGAACGAGGAGGTAAATCGAACGAGGAGGAGGATGATAAAAAGCGTGAAACGGGGGAGATTGAATGGTCGAAAGAGGATAAAGAAAAAAAAAAAAAAAAGAAAGTAGCAAAAATTAAAGAGATAAAATTAAAATAATACGTGTTATATATTAATATAATGTGGTAGGAAAATCGTATACCTGGTGTCTGCATTTACAACCGATATATATCATATTATTTCGGTGTCGAGGAAGAGGAGAATGTTTTTTTGAATATCTTTTTTAAATTTTCGCCGATCACACGTATACTCGTTCTCTCAGTTCATTTGGAAACATTACGTGTGAGAGGGAATTATATAACAATAGGGAGAAACAAACAGAGGGATAGAAAGGGAGAGAAACTAGCGGAGAGACCGATGAGAAAGAGATGTCGACTGCGTGGATAACGATTACGAGATGAGAGGGTAAGGGAGGGAGGGAGGGAAGGAGGGAGAGGGAGAGAGAGAGAGAGAGAGAGAGGGAAAATCTGCGCTTCGCGGACACATCACGAAAATAGAATCGCAAAGTCTGAGACTCGCATTCGTACAACAAAATATAACGCGCGCGCGTGTGTACGTGTATATGTATGTGTGTCACTGTGTGAAGGGTGTCGAATACAGGTTTTTTTAAGTGTATGATGGCATCGAGACACCATTGATTCAAAAAGAAAAAACAAAACGAAATTCTCTTTAAACTTCTCTATAAGATCGATTATTCGCCGCGATTAACCTTTCGATCTGTTTTTCTTCTTTTTTTTTTCCTTTTTTTTACATATCGTTATTTTTATTTTTATTTATTCATTTATTTTATTTTTTTTTTTTAAGAGATAGAGAAGGGTGGAAAGGATGCGTGGTCTGCGATCCGAATCGAGAATCGAACGGAAACCCGTAATACACCGAAAAAAAAAAAAAAGAAACCGAACCGAATCATTCGACGACACGCTAAAAGCTTCTTAAAATCGTACAAAGCACCAGTGCGTACAAATTCACTCTTTCTTTCGTCTATACATGTACCGATAATCACAACATGCCTCTCTCTTTCATACGTAATAATAATTAATTCATCCTTTTGTTCTTTTTTTTTTCTTTTTTTTTTTTTTTCTTTTTACCATCGATGCAGTGACAGAATATATCATATTCATTTTATATATATATATATATATATATATATATTATATTTGTATATTTATATATATATATAGATTTTTTCTCTGTTTTTTTTTTTTGTATTTCGTTTACTAATCCGTAGCAAAAAAACTGGCAGCGGTATGTCGCGATTAACATAAGAACGAGTCTTAAAGGAGAACCACGAATTCACGAGAAATTTTCATTCCCTTTGTTCGTTCGTTCGTTCGTTCGTTCTCCTTCTCCTGCTCCTCCTCTTCCCTCCGTGTTTACGTTTTTTACGCGTTCCCTCACCACGGAAAGAAATAAACGCGTGGTTACAACCCGGCGTCGTATTGTCTTTCTTCTTTCACCTTCACCCGAATCGACGACAACAACGACGACGACGAGCGAATCGGAAGACCGACGCAGCGTGAATTCGCGGACGTATCATCGACGAACGAATCGTCGAACGACGTGGACGACTTTTTACGACGATGAAAAATCACGACGCCGGGTTACCCTGAGACGGCGTCGACGATATCCACAACGAATAATACATCGCGATATTATCGAGCGACGATAACACGTGATTTCTTCCATTTAGCGTTCCTACTTTATACCCTATACTCCTTCCTTTCTTTTCTTTTTTTCTTTTTTTTTTTTTTTACCTTTTTTCACTCATCCTTATCATCGTAATATATATTTAAATATCCTTTCGTTTCTCCTTCGTTTAGACGCGGTTTAATGAGGTCTCAGTGTAACGATTTTATTGTTGCAATTATAGTTACAGTAATCGTAATCGTAGTCGTGGGTATACGCCGGCAACAGGGACGTGGACTCGTGGGGCGCCGGGCAGGGGAGATGCCTGGGTCAGGCGAGCTCGTTGCTGTCCGGAAAGTGGTCGCGGCAGTCGAGGCAGGCGGCCAGGTCGAGCACCAGGTGATGGAGGGTGGGATGCTCGAGGACCTCCGCGTCTGGCAACGGCGGATGGCAACGGGGCCTCTGCTGTCGACCCCTGAACGACCGGTGCAGATTCAACACCACGTCGCAGAACACGTAGCGCACCAGCAACAGTCGTAGGAAATCGTCGCCGAAGAATTGCAACACGCTGGTCTCTGCGTGGACCGGTAAAAGCGCTCGGTCAGATCTCCGCTTAAGAATTTTATTTATCTCGGGGTTCTTTTTCTCTTTTTTTTTTTCTTTCCTTTTTTTGCTCTTTTCACGTTACGACATATGTGTGTGCGTGTGTGTATACATACAGATGATTGCAAAAGTGTCTCCGTTGCGCGCGTGGTAATTTTTTTTTTCTTCGTTTCTTTCTTCTCTTTCTTCCTCTTTGCTTTGGAGAGTTTTGTTGGTGGTAGTGGTGGTGGTAGTGGTGGTGGTTTGGGATGGTTTTTTCTTTTTTTTTTTTGGAAATTAAATTACTCTTTGAGGCTCTTCGAGGTGGAGGAATTTCTTTTTTTTTTTTTTCGAAAAGTGAGATATTTTTATAGTGGTGGCGTTGGTTGGCGTTTCTCTCTCCGTAAAATTCGTTAAAATTTCGAGAAAAGGAGGAGGAGGAGGAAGAAGAAGAAGAAAAAAAAGAAGATGAAAGAGAAGTGGGAGAATAAGATAAAATCGTGTAAATTTTAAATCAAGCAACCTATCATAACAGATCAGGGACAAGATCGATTTTACGGACGAGACACCTTTCGAACACCTTCTGTACGCTCGTTCGTTCCGTTTTCGAGGAATTTTGACCTCCTTTTCCCGGCTCGAGCGATTCGATTTCACGATCGGGGACGTCAGTTCGCCGACTCGATCCTTTTCCCTTTCCTCTTTTTCCTTTCCTCTCTTTCGTAAATTTTTACGAAACTCTCGCGCGCCCGGTAAAATAAATTTTCGCGATTTTTCAGGAATGCTCGCGATAAGTTTATCTCTCGACCTCGATGCAGAAGAAGGGTTAAGAAACTTCTCGCTGGGATTACGTAAGCGTTGATAACCCTTGTACCAGATAGGAGGGGAGCGGGAAAACCCGCTAAGGTATCTCTCTCCCTTGGCTGAGTCTTTTCGATTCTCCAAATTCAACGCCGTCCGAGTCTTATCCGCGTGAAAAACGAGCCTCTCTCTCTCTCTCTCTCTCTCGCGTTTCTGGCACTGTTGCATTCCGTTTTAATAAAGTCTCATAGGTGATTAAATTTTTTATCGTCGTAAAAAAATTTGTAAGAAGAATTTGCGAAGAGAGAAAATGGAATTTCATTTCTCTTCTTTTTTTCAAATAAAAGGGATATACGTATGATGATACGGTTTAGAGAAGTTCGTTTTTCGTGCGTTAAGTATAAGCTTGGTAGATATTAACTTGATATTAACTAATTATATTTACGATCTCAGATACTACATATATTCGCTATATTATAACCACAAAATCGCTCACTGACGTCCGCGATCCACTCGAAAAATTTTGGACGATGATGGACGGAAGGAGACAAATTGGCCGACAAATTTGCATATTACTGTTGCTGCTGTTGTTGCGTTACTACTCAAGAGAACCCAGTTGTTATTTCGTCGTTTCGAAGTTTCGAAGCGAATTATCTCGATAGATTGGATGGTCGGGTGGGTGGCCCGATCGATCTCGGTGAAACTTTCCCCGCGAAAGCGAATTAAACGTATCCGCGCGAAGCTTTGCTTAACGGCTATTATAGAGAGAAAGAGATAGACAGGGACAAAGGGAGCCACTCGTACGTTCAAAACTCGCACACGACATATCGCTGTCGCGGGAGGAACAATGGAGAGCCCCTTTGTAGCCGACCCTAGATCACGCGTCTAGGAGGCGAGATTGCCGGTTCAGCGATAAACACGGGTTGGATCTAGGCCAACTCTGTTTATCGTTCGAACGCAATTGTAAATCCCTTTCACCGCGTTTCTGGCTACCGGTGAACGAACCGAGATGATTTTCGAGCGTCGAGAATTCCCGCAATAAGACACACCTTCTTCTCAAGTATTTTAAAATAAAAAAAAAAAAAATAAGAATAAACGAAAAAAGTTATACTCTCAACTCTTTCAATTCACCTTCGTTCAATTTCGAAAAGACAATGCAATCGTCAACAAGAGTGGAAAACTTTTTAATATTATCTAAGTATCTATTTTGCGTATAAACGATTGTAATTAAAATAAAATATGATGAATACGTTACATTTCCGTCAAAAATAATTTCAATAATCGTAAAACAAGAGATATATTAAAAAGTTAAAGTTAAATATTCGAAAATCACTCTGGTAAAAGCAACATTCTCATCCGCCCAAGTCGAACGATCGAATATGTAGAGCCAGACCCGAGCCAAGAAAGTTTCACCGATCTACCCATTCCCTTAACCTATCAAATTAGAAGAGAAAGACAGGCAGAGGCTAGAAAGAGAGAGAGAGAGAGAGAGAGAGAGAGAGAGAGAGAGAGAGAGAGAGAGAGAGAAATGGAACAGAGGCCGTGTCAGGCAACAAAAACAACCGTGTCCTGGATCCTTACCGCATCTGGAGTGCGTGACGAGCTGACAGGCCTCGATGAGGAATCGCTCGATGTAACGCTGGCACCGCTCCCAGTGGTGCACGGCCAGGCTGCCGATGTTGCATATAAGGCAAAACGCGGCTAGGGGGGCGTGGAGAAATAGAGTGAACAGGCTGCCACTGTGTCGAATGTCGCGTAACGTGGGCGGCGTGTCCTGAGGC
Source organism: Apis florea (assembly GCF_048593485.1). Lineage (NCBI taxonomy): Eukaryota > Metazoa > Arthropoda > Insecta > Hymenoptera > Apidae > Apis > Apis florea. Next base: position 619,303 of record NW_028256714.1, on the reverse strand, counting down.
GACATCAGCACCATCAACGGTTGGCCGAAGTAACGGGGTATCTGCTGGAATACGAAGCTGTTGTCCGAGTCGACGACCACGAACAGAGGTTTCCTCGTGAACGGGTAGAGGTCACCCGGATATAGGCAGTGCGGTTCCTTCCCACCTGTCGGCCTCTTCCCGTGCTCCGGGTCCCTCTTGCTGCACGTGGAAACGCCACCCAGGTCGTACCCCACTGCAAGATCGGAAGGTTTATCAACATCGTGCGATTCAGGTTTCGTGGCGCGAAAAGAAACCCTAAAAGAAACTTTTCCACAACTCGGACAGATTTGTTCTAAAAGTTCGAAACCTTTCGATTCGAGAGTTTGAAACGTGATTATTAAAAATCCTTTAGAAATTTAAACGTTTGCGAATTATCGAATTACGAAGATTACGAAGATTAATCTTCTTTGTACGAAAGTTGAAAAATACACTTTTCACGAACGATTTAAACGAGTATTTTTTTTTTTAAGCGCGAACCGTTTAGGTTATGTTTAGGCTCGTTCTCGCGTGGTGGCGTTCCTATAAATAAAGCGGCGATCAGTTGTATCGGCCGTTCACGCGCGGCCGGCTCGAGCTTCGTTTCGAACGAACAATGAACAGGGAAGATCGTCGGACCGTGTCGCTTTTTTTCGAGACTCCGCCGCGGCTCGCTCGAAATTGGACCGTTACCAAAATCGTTCCCTCTATCCTTGAAAGATTTATTTGCGCCCGGACTAGATCGCAACGCGACATTGTAATTTGTATCGCGCTTTTTTGGAACGGGCCAATTCTGCTTTTAAACTCTGCCTACTTTCCCGCGCGTCTGACCATTGCTCTCCTTTTCCACTAGAATTAACCTACATAAACAAGTCGCAATATCAACAAATCTATTTTTCTCTCTTCTCTTTCTTCCATCAAATTTAATTCCTCGTATACGTACGAATATACGAATACTTTAATCTTTAAAAGCAGATTCAGTACAAAAGTGAGCTTTTCTTTTTTTTTTTCTTTCTTTCTTTCTTTTTTTTTTTTAACAAGGCTAAAAGCAGAGATTTGCCGGAAAGGGAGGGGGAACAGGGAGAAGAAACATGGCCAGAGGGGTTTCTTCGATATCGACGCGTCGCCACGTATTTCGATATTGATTGCAAACTTAGAATCCAGCGGGCCGACTGGTTGGAATCTCTACCGCGGAGTGACCTTGGCACGGATGCGCTACTCTACTTTCGTTGAAAGACCGTTTTCGCCTTCTCGGCCGGCGCGGTAACCCCACCGCGCTCTGAATAGCGGCTTCCGAGCGTTCCTTTGGTGGTCAGCTCGCTGAATTTTTCAACATCGTCGACCTTCGGTCTCGAGCCCAATCTTTTTTTTCTTCTTCCTACTTCCTTTTCTTCTTTTTCTCTTCTTTTCCCTCTTTTAGAGCCGCTTTACGCGTTATATTCAGTGGATGTTATATAGCGGAGAGTATATATATATATACTTGGTATTGCGCTATAGAGGAAGAAAAAAGAGAAAGAGAGAAAGAGAGATAGAGAGAGAGAGAGAAATTGGTCGATGATTGGACAGAAATTGGGAGTCAAAATAGAGAGTGGAAAAGAGCGGTTCGGCTCAAATACAGTTGGTGGCCAAGTCTCGATAGCGTGTTTCCCTGGTTCTGATGAAAACGGGTGAAGGTTGTGGATTCGCAGACTTAGTTTTTCTATCTCGATTTCTAAATATTATATTACGAAATATTTTTTTTTACTTTCCTCTTGTTGCTTTCTCCTTTTTTTCGATATAAAAAAAAAGATTATCAAAATGCAAATAATTCCTAGAAAGAGGAACTATTTTTATTATTAATCATTATTTCAATCAAGGAAAAAACTAGCCAGAAGGATGTAAAACTTTTACGATACGCCATCAAAATTTTTTTACCACCGATTTGGTCACTCGATACACGCGACAATATATATATATATATATACATGACGCCTATCTACATGCGACATCGATAAATATCGGATATACACACAACTTAATACAACAAAAGACATCGAAAGCGTTGCGCAACGAACTCTCGTCGTTTAAAACGTTAAACGAATCGTTAATTAAATCGGAATGACGATTATATTCCAGATCGAAAGATGATAGTTTGTCAACGGTCGAACGGCGCGTGGAATATTAGGAAACCATCCAAACGAGCTGAATTTTCTATTTAGTTAATTCAACGGGCACCGTTATAAAGGGTCATGGTCGTGTGCATCTCGCGAGTCGACTCTTGAGATGTCTTCTTTCGATCCGCATAAAACTTTCATGAGGATGGGCACTAATTAAAGACAAGGAAAGAGAGAGAGAGAGAGAGAGAGAGAGAGAGAGAGAGAGAGAGAGAGAGAGGTGGCGTGTGTTCTTTCTGCTACACTCGAGTTGTGTGGTACCTTCTACTGATCTTTTCGCGAATCCAATTAAAGATGTTGATTTTGAAGAAGAAAAAGATCCTGTGCGGAATTTTTTCTCGCGGAACAATGAACAATATTTCCAGGTGTTAACGAAGGGAAGTTATTTTTAGATATAATTCAATTATTCTGAGCGAATTAGGAAGAGGCAGTTTGTTAAATTCGTAGAGTTGTTAGTAGTTTTATAAAATATTTTTGAATACTTAAAATACTCGTCTAAGCTTCTAATTCTATAAGCTTTCTATTCTAGCCAATTATTAGCTTTGACTAGCGAAAAGCAATACGTATTCTAATCTCCGTGTGTAATATAAATTGTATTTATTTCTTTCCTTTCGTATCATTATACTTTTACATTATTTGTCGAAATATAAATATCCAATCTTTTCCAGCTACAATAATTTCGAAGAAAAAAGATAAAAAAAAAAAAAGTTGGAAAAGACCGTCACTCGATGTCTTTGCAACTCATCGCCATCATCAGTTACGATCAAACACTTTCCGGTCTTCCGCGCTCGACTTTACATAATCCAAATACTGTTCGTACTGCCGAACGAAAAGAGCGTTCCTTTCAGTGACTAAATCAACCAAGAGAGCGGCTCGTATGCTCACCGGAAGCCCTTGAACGAATAGAAGAAAAGCGATGGTCCGACTCGGTGTGATCCAATTAGCGACACGCGCTTAAAAGCGGATCCACACTCGGTGTTCTAGCCACCGTATAACACCGTTGCGACACGGCTTATCCTTTCACGGTCGTTTCCGTGTCGATGGGATAGTTATTGCGGGATTTAAGCTTATCGTTATAACGCTCGTTTCGAGACGAATGCGGCAGACGTTCGACGTAAAAAAATCATCGCGAGAATTGGAAAAATACGATACCAAACAACAAATTTCTACCATCGAAGGATCGTCAGAAGAGTAGACTGATAATACCGATAGAAAGCTTATTCTAACTAGATTACCGGCCGAGGAAACTGACCGAAAATGTCGACACGCGTCTGCCTTCAGCTTGGTCGAGCGTGTGATTTGCTTTCGTCGTGCATCAACGACTGCCCTCTATCGTGATAAGTAATTTTCGGCCGATCAACGAGATCGTGTGGAGACCAATCGCCTTTTTAAAACTATTTTCGTTGTCGAGAAGCGGACGCGATTCCATGCTTTGATCGATCAACTGGTTGTTAGTTTACGCCGAGTGTTTCGTTGTGGCGATTTTTAGGTCGTGAAGCGAGGATTTTTGCAAACATTACGCGTACGTATATTTTGACAAAATACTCTACAAAACCAAAAAAATAACACAATGAAACATTCCCTAATTTTTATATCGACGAAATCATAAAGAATCCTACGGATACGAATCCTACGTAATTAAACATTCGACAGCATTAAATTAACCTCATTTTTGAGGTTAGCAAGAAGCAACAAGCAACAATCAACCCGATGAAAGCCTCGAATTCTCTCTACAGCCTATACATATCCTATCCTACGTCTATTCCTCGAAAGACATCGAAGTGGCTCACAGCAAAAAACGGGAAGAACGGCTCAGCCAAGGCTCTAAAATATTCGCGGAAGCGTGATCGGTCGCCGTATCAAAGGGAACACTCACTTTCTTCCGGATGCTTGACGGTGGAGAAGCAGCCGTCCGCCGACAAGTAGAGCAACAGCGCCCCGTTCGCGGGCAGCTCCTTGAAGCCGCTCGCGAGGAATACCTGTACCTGGCTGTAGGTCGGCTTGTACAACAGGTACTTGTGCGGATTGTCCCGCCTCGGGGCCCCGTTCTCCGCGCCCGGATACGCCCCGGGCCTGAACGGCATCCTGCCGGCCGGCGACGCGTCGTGAAGGTGGTTAGGATCGTCCCTCGGCTCTCTCTCCAGGGTTTGAAGCATCCTGAACATGTCCATCGACAACTCACTAAACTTCACCTGGTCGGCGCAATTGCCAACGATCAGGATCTCCTGCAGGGATAGGCACATGGGTGGCGTACGTTCGATCGGGGGCGAGGTCTGTGGACCCAGCCTGTGGGTAAGTATAACCGGGTTCGTGTCCGAGTGCACCACTCCTACGGTCGACTCGGCCTTCACGAACGCCTTGATCTCGTCGAGAACCAGGTTCCACTCGAGTTGATCCTCGGGTTCGTAGGTGCTGGTGTAATCGGCGATCTGGGCGTCGAGCTCTTGGACCAGTTCGCGGACGAGCTTCATCCGGTTCAACAGCAGGCAGACGACGATGAAACGGGCGTAGTACCTCAGCTTCTTCACCATCAGGTCGCTTCTGTCCTCCTTGGCGGCGCGGCTGTAGTACGCGCGGCCGCGGATCGCCGCGTAGAATGAGTAGGCCTCGTGAAGGTAGCTGGTCTCGCTGGTGCGAAGGTAATAGTGGTAGTAGAGTTGACCGATCTTGCTCGCGATCTCGCCGATCTGCCACCTCTTCAGGCCGTACTTCGTGTCGAGTATCGTCCTGGAACAACAATATGTGCAAGCGCGCGTGTGGTGTCACGCGCGCCTTTTATGGTTATTGCTCTGCTGGGCGAACGCTCACAACAAAGTCGTATTAATCACGCTATTACGTTTTACAGCGTTTTCGTCCTGCGATAACTATATATATATATATATATACTTTCTTTCGACGCAAACTCGAACGAATACGTCCACGAATACGTCGATGGAAACGAAAGGAACAAAAGGGAAAATGAAAAGAAGTGGAAAAAAAAAAGAAAGAAAGAGGAAAACAGAAACGGAACACAGATCAGCGATACTTTTGAAACTGGCTGCCGCACGTTTCGAGAAACTTTCCCCTATTGTTTTGTCGAGTATCCTGAAAGAGCGTCCCCGATATTTATTAACATTTGACGCGGCACGATCGCGTGTCTACCTTATGTATACACTATGCATCCACGTGTTACATCGTATTGCACGTACTAGACACCGTACGTGTATATATATAATATATATATATATGCGCGAGGCGTTGTGAATAGCCGGATAGACAATTGACTCTTTGTCGAGTCGCACCATCAGTCCGGCCGGCCCAACTTGATGACACTTTACGATCAAAAGGGAAAGGGACAAAGGGCCGAAGATTACCGGGCATCCGGTGCAACAGAATCGAAAGAGTAAATAAAGACGTGCGAGCAAAGTGTGTGTGTGTGTATGGAAGAAGATTCGAGTGGGCCGACGAAGCAAATTTTGCCAGGTGAGCTCGAGCTATGTAATTTTTAAATAACTTACGTTTCTTCGTGTAAAGTAAGGAAAATTTGAGATATTAAATAATATATATATATATATATATTAAATGATTTAAAAGAAAAAGAAATAATGCTACATTTCGTATTATTCTCGTAGAATTTGGGACTGATGATTTTTCATTGAAGAATAAATCAAGTGAAAGGTCAAAAGATGCCATCAAGATGATAAAATTTTAATAGAGATTATTGAATATAATCCACGACAAACGATAAAGGAGACCGTGTTTCAAAGGAGTCTAAGGTATTCTATAATTGTTCACTAGTCACTTGACATAAATAGAAAGAGCAAAGAAAGTGAAGAAATGGATATTGCGCGAGTTTAAACGTGTACAGAAATCAAATTGAATGAAGACAGTTATTTTAAAATAGATTAAAAAAAAAAATAAATGCCATGGATTATACATTATCTTGAATTCTTATTTATTTCTCCGATTTTTAACTTCTTCAAAAGGATATTCGAATCAATAAATTATTTTAAAACAATGCGATACGCGAATCTGCAAAATATATTTTAAATCTACAAATAGCATTAAATAGATTCGGAATAGGTCACACCAAACTTATACAGTCGTATCTGATCTCTGAAATCGATTCTCCAATTCATAAAGTGCTTAATTTGCCAAATAACCATGAACCACATTTTTTTCTAACTGCTCGAGAAATCTTGCTCGAAATTCAAAATTCAAAGAAAAATCTTGAATGAAAACTTAGATAATGATAAATAGAAAATAAAAGAAACATTCTTCTTTCTAAAAAATTTAACTTTAAAAAAAAAAATTATCCAAAGAACAATTCTATAATAACAAAATTGTATAAATAGTTCCATAAATTAATGCATGTATAAAACAGAAATAATATGTCAACAATGTATCAAGATATCAACCCTCTACGAATCAATCTGTTAAAAATAAAACAAATATTAAATTATTAATACTACGCTATATATAAAATTAATTGTTAAAAATAATTGATAAAAACGTAACACGACCTTGTTTTCAATCCGCAAACTATTTAACAATCCTCTGAAAAATACTCCCAAGAGATATCTGCGTGAAGATCAGAGTACGTAAGCGTAACGGTACGTGGGCATATACTATACGCACACGCGTGACCGTGTTCACTCGCGCGCACGATTCTCTCCATTCACGCTCACGTCACATGGTTGAGCCGAGTGCGTAGGTAAAAGGATCGTGGTCCTTCGTGAACGGTGTCACAACCGATCCCGTTATACATTCCCCTGTGACGTCCACTATTACGTTTTCCACCTATACGTAGGTGCACGCTTGTTCGTCCGCGCGAAGCGACCTGTTCGGCCCTTTCCGGACGAGATCGAGAGAAACACCGAGCACAGTCTATACTCGCTGTTACGTCCTGACGGAGTCGCGGATCGCTTTAAAGGACCTCGTGGCGTGGAGGACGGTGCGCGTGTGATCGATGGCTTCGGCCACGCCAGCGGCCACCCTTGTCCAACGATGACTCACCGTGTGACCCTCCGGTATATTACTCGACACGATGATACGATTTTCTTCTCATTTTCTTTTTTCTTTTTTTCTCTCTTCGTTTATCTCTATCTTTTTCCTTTCCTCTTTTTCTTTTTTCTTTATATCTCACTCACCTGTGCTGCTGTTGAAACTTCCACAACTTCGTGTAGATGTCAAAGGTGCGCCCGAAGTAGCCCTGCCACTGCTTGTGCCCGTATTGTGGCAGATCCCGTAGCCCGTTGAACAGCTGCTTGCTCTTCTCGAGCAGGTGGCAGAACTCGGCGACGACTTTTCGCTCGTGGTCGTCCATGCCAGCCATCATGACCATCTTTTCGGTGAATCGAGATCGCGGCCACTGGCTGGACGGCCCTTCAGACGACGGTCGCGGTGGCCCCGCGTGATGGCGCCTGCCGATTCCGCCACCCTCTCTTCTTGCACTCTGGACACGGACGTCGCGACCAACGCGCCGACCCAATCAATACTTGCCCACCCCGCATCAGGGGGCGCACCGTGCGTACCGTACCACGCCACCGAGCACCACGCCACCCCGCACGCGTCGCAACGTCGACCTAGGACATCTGTCCGCTCCGCCGGTAGACTCGGTGTTAGGCCGCGCTGCGAACAGGGGACCGATCGATGAATTTATTCCGCCGGGTAACTGAAACAGATTCGATGAATCCATTCGGTAAATTGGTCGGTGGTACGTTATCGAGGGTTAAGTCTTTTCGGTGATTTCGTGATGGGTTTTACCTGGGTTGCTTCTGAATAGTGGTAGCTTGTGGGATGAAAATGATGTCGCCACTGGTGTTCTGCGGTCGAGGTGAACCGAGATGGTTTAACTTACAGCGGGATTCCAGGGAATTTTGAGGAACGATGTTCGTAAATGTAGGATTAATCCTTGGAGGGCTTTCTGAAATAATGAGATTTGGTCGATGAAATTTCTATCTTTCACTTGATTGCTTGTAAATTATAGATGTAGATAAGTCAAATTATATTTGTAATATGGAAATAATATGAAGTGTTTATGCATTAATAATTTTTAATTTGAAACTAAGATAAAATAATATTCAAAGTAATTATTTCATTCTCATCCTGGTTTTCCCTCCAAATTTAATATTTTTATTTTTAAAATTGTATCTTAACTTCTTGATTTTCAATTGTCTGTTCGATAAATTTGATCAAAGTTTTTTTTACAGTGATTTACAGTTCGAAAGTGGGGACAGTTGCAAATCTGGGGTGAATGAAGGGGATGGTGCTCGACACTTTCGTTGTCGTGGCTCGTTACGACTGCAGAAATGGTGGGAGTTTTGCCGCCCTGCTAGTCGACTACCGCCGTCGGCGGAGATTAATTAACTAGATAACGGTCGGTGGCTGCGAGGGAACGTTGAAAAAGAAGGTCTAGTAGGGGAGAGTTGAAGAGAGAGACGGGAAAATCTCGTGGGAGTGTGTGGCCACCTTGCAGAAAATGACTAACGATGATCTCAAGAAGATTGGTAGCAAAAAAAAAAAAGGCATTTTCGACTTTTCAATAAAATTTTTTCCTGCAATTTTTATATAAGATTAATTTAATCGTTGATTAATATTAGTAAAAATAACTTATATCTATAACTTTTATAACTTTTTTCAACTTTAAACCCATGAAAAATAAACGAAAATACTTAACTCAATTGAAATCTCAATTTTTCTTCAATTGAAAAATCAAATAGGTGCTCCCAAAATCGTGACATGCTTCGAGAATTTCGATTTTTTATCGATTTGTTATCATTTCATTTTTTAATGATGATGGTACCACTCCTATCAAATTTGTTCGCATATTTTACTAGATAAATAATAAATATTAATATAAGATGAATTTGTATAAATATTAGTATAAAAATATATCACACAAATTCATACATAAAATTTTTTGATATATAGTTTATCATTTTAATTTCAAATTATCTGCACTTCATTTATATATTACAAACTTAAACATTTAATTAAATCTAACTTAATATATTCTATTCTTACTATTGAATTATTTATGTTCATATTCGTTATCAATTTTCCAGTAATAGATGCTTCCAAATTTAACCTAACCTCTTCGTACTGAAAATTATACATTATTTTTGTCAAATCTTAAAAATATATTTTGATTGAAGTGAAATTTGAAATAGCAAATTAATGTATTCGTATGTATTTTTATATGAATGTAAATATATAATCTCAATGATTACTTTTCTATTGTCAATCGAACAATCGATGTATGGTACAATTTATACACTGTTTTCAATCACATTTAAAAAAAAAACAAACGAACAATTAAACAATTAAAATTTAATTTGTAGTTAAGAGATTGTAAAATATAACTGGTATTTATGTACATATGTATACACACATATCCTTCGCTGGGTTCCAACAATACACACAATCCAAAGGAGAAGGGGAATCAGAATTGCACGGGCATCGGTAGCCATGACGAGAGTTTCGACTCTTGGCGTATATCGACTGTGTCGCCTCATCTACAAGTCAATCAGGCTCGCGTGCCAGCGACTCGTGAAGGCGGTCCGGTACACGTAAGTAAGTAGCCGACCGACCGGCCGGCCAGCCGTTGCAATACATATACCTGCGGCCGCTGTCCAATACGAGCGTCGACACGGCCACCTTTATGCCGGGTATGCAAGTATAATGCGAGGCTGCATATATGAATGCTTATGGTAATCCGCGCGCGGCACCAGCCTCGTTTCGACGTTGGCCCGGATGCCTGCTAGATAGACCACGGTCCCTGTCTATTGTTATCGGTCGTTCTCTCTACGTGCACCCGACGCCGCTTTTCCTATATCCATGGTGTTTGACAGCGAACTCTCGATTCTGTCTTCGATATAGACTTCGAGTTAACTTCGAGTTAGCTTAGATAAAGAATGTTATATTACGTTTGTGGCAATTTTTTTGAACGAGAATAAATGATTTATATAAAAGAAATAGTGACAATTAATTGAATTTTATACGTGCAAACAAAATTCTTCATAAATAGAAGATGAAATATAGCATTATGTAATACGTGAAGATACGAAATTCGACTTTAAGAATTTATCTAATCATAGGTTAGGTTTAATAGTTGGCATGGGTCTTTGTGAAGTAATTTGAAAATTTGTTTGTTGTGTTGTTTTACGTTTAACGTGTGATTATTCCCATCAGATTATTACAATGAAAATATTTAAATTCATTTAAAGATCCATAATAAAAAGATCGCGATAAAAGAAGAAAGAACAATGCATAAGAGGAACAATTTTGTGAAAAGATGAAACTATACATTCTCTTGTTTACATTCTTAAAAAATGTTGATGTCATTAATTAATAATATCATTCTTCGATCTATTCTATAGGAATAAAATGATCTAAACTCTGCTTTTACTACATATTCATTACACATTCAGGTAAATCCTATCAAAACGATTAATAAATTGCCTTAACCAATCAAAAATCAAACCACTTTATTCTTCTCCAGATGGTTCTCTATCCTGATCAATTTCAGATTGATTTAACTAAAAAAACTCAGAATGGATTCTAACCGGTGACTCAGTGGATCGATTAGAGTGTGAATCGTGATCGAAACCATGATTCGAGCATATGGTCCTAACCCATAAACTCGAACCCACCGATGGCAGCTTGTCTGCGAGTATAGACGAGCGATCATATCAGGTCGTTAACTGATATTAATAGCAGGGCGCGGTGAACTCCCTTTGTCTGTCATACTCTCTCTTGTTCTCTTTCTCTCTTTTGGACGGGCACTGTCCCACCTAAGGGACCCTTTGCCCTAATTGTAACAAATTAAATCACACGATATCGACAATTCCCTCGGGTGAAATCTGCGCGCGGCCGAAGCGTGCCGCGATTATACACGCCTTTTCAACGCTCTGATCTATCCAAACTATTGTTTCCAATTAAGGGATTATATATTCAGTTATAGATCACAGTTGCTCGCGATTAGAATAAAATGGAGAGTTGCGATTGTTTAGACTCGTGATTTTTTTTTTTATTAGAGTTTTTATCTCAGCAATGTATAATTTGTGTGTGGTAAAAGTTCTAGAGATAGAAGCGAGATTAAATTGAAACTTAATACTCGAATATTTTGATTGGTTGGTATGATTTTTTTAGTTTTAAATTAAAATGAAATTTATTATTCAAATATAACTTAGAAACTTATAATCTATATCATAACTTATCTATCTTATAGTATCTATAGATCTTAAAACGATTTAAACGAAATAAAATTTTTAAAATTTAATTTGTAAATATCTCTATTTCTCTATATAACAACAATGACGAAACTTGGTCATTTTTTGCAATTTCCTCTTTTTTCCAGATTTTTTAACGGGAATGGAGAATTTTTTTGCGAAGCTGAGAGAAATCTTTCTCCGGAATGTCGAGGTGGATTTATAAGCATGCGAATAAACTCTTTTTAATATGCAGCACTAACCTGTTGAATGCATTGTGTTCGTGACAAGCAGTGATTACATTTGTTCTCCCGAGTTAGATACATTTTTTATCATTTCAACGATCGTGTTACCGATGATAACCGCGTTAACCGCTGCTCGGTATCGTTGTAGATCAAGGTTGTTTTAATATATTACTTTCTGGTCTCGCGGTTAACTCGATGAAAACGAACCAAAAGAACAATGAACAGGGAAACCAGGAAACTTTTTACGGTAACTAATTCCTCTCATAAAAATTCCTTTCATATCTCGAATAAAAATATTCAAGCAATCGTTACTCCTGTTATATTTCTTATGAAACCGTCAAAAATTAATCATCTTAATTAAAAATAAATTTATATTTCTATTTCTTTGAATATAAAACTACAAAACGAATGAAATATAAAAATATTACCAATAATATTAATAATTTATTTTTTTTTCTTCTGTACAAACAAGAATCAATGGAATATAAAATAGAATATAAATATTCTTATAAATTCAAACAGAGATAATTCGCTAACAATATTTTTAACATTTTTCTTTCAGTAACAAACAAATGTCTATCCTTTTCAATCCTTCAAAGTTCTTCGATTCTTCAACAATCCTGTTTATTCTGATCCCTTAGATAAGAATATCTATTTATCAAACGATAAAAAAAAAAGGGAGAAGAGGAGAAAGAAAAAGGAGAGGTATTACAAGTAATGAAAAAGGTGGAAGTACAAGGAGGACCTCTCGATATCTCTTGTATAGAAGAGAAAAGGGAGGAAAGACGAGGGAAAACTAAAAAGTATGGTAACGGAGACGACTTTTGATATTTCCTGGCGTTACCATTAGCCAAGCACGGGCCTCGAGCAGGGCGAGGGTGGTTCGGTGGATGCGGGGAAAGCCTCAGGAAGCTCTAACTCACGGGCAAAGGGGCAACCCACACCGTTCACCCGAGCCAGCCCCTGCCATTAACATTAACCGAGCACATACAGGGTGTTTGCAATGGCATTATCGATCGGCCCGGTGAAAAAAGACCAGCGAATCGAGCACTTTGTACGATACGTGCAGGAAACGCCTAGTTTACATTCACGAAACCCGGCTAAATGCCGATAGACTCGTTTTCGGCCTCTATCCACTATATTCGGCCCGTTCGTGATTATCGACAACAATACGGATCATCCTGATTCAGAGAGAGAAGGAGAAAAACATTTTCAAGCCGCACTGATTATTCTCCGGATCTGCTCGCAAAAGGAAGACTCTATTTTGGATACTTGGAAAATTCCATTGCAAGGAAAATTGTGGTTTGGTCAAGTATATTTGAGGAAAAATATTTCCATTTTTGGAATATTTGTTTGGTTGAATGATTTTTCAAGGAATTGATCAGGATGCAATAATTAATTTAATTATGAGTAGAGATATTAATTATTACTAGTAATACTTTATAAATTTTGGTTACCGACAACAATACAGATTATCTTGATGCAGAGAGCAAAGAGAGAGAAGGAGAAAAACATTTTCAAGCCGCAAGTGATTATGATTCCGGATCTGCTTGCAAGAGGAAAATTGTGGTTTGATCAAGTTTATTTATGAAAAGAAGAAAAATGGAAAAAATATATCCATTTGTTTGGTTGAATGATTTTTCAAGAATACGCAGGAATTGATCAGGATGCAATGATTAATTTAATTGTGCAAGGTGAGTAGAGGTATTAATCATTACTAGTAATGCTTTATAAATAAATAAAAATATTTTCAAGTCGCACTTATGACTCCGGATCTGTTTGCAAGAGGAAAATTGTGGTTTGATCAAGTTTATTTATGAAAAGAAGAATAAAATGGAAAAAATATATCCATTTTTGGAATATTTGTTTGGTTGAATGATTTTTCAAGGATACGCAGTAATTGATCAGGATGCAATGATTAATTTAATTGTGCAAGGTGAGTAGAGATATTAATTGTAACTAGTAATGCTTTATAAATAGACAATTTTGTGTATACACAAGTAGAGAAAAACGTTTCATGCATATTCTTCCTAATCTCGTTTTTCCTTTTTCCCCCCGAAATAAAGGAAAAAAGAAGATCTGAACCATCGCTTTGTGAATAATCGATTAAAGCGATCAACGTTAAGGACCGGTCTCGGGTCAACTAGTTCTCCCCCCGGTTCCGACGATCCATCCCCCTCGGCCAGTTCGTTTCCGGTGGAAATCACGAGCCATGTCTGCCCATGGCTCGTCGTTCATGCGTGAAGCCTTCGATCGTCGAAGGCAAGGAACAGTGTCAATCGTGCGAGAAACATCGAACCTTTTGTACCCCGATCAGAGAGTGCGTTTCCATGTCTGAACCACGGTGGATCCGTGCTACTTCCGGCCGCGACGATCGTCAATCGCTTCCACGCAGATGATACAATCGGTACGCTTGCTGTCACACTCCTTCCTCTTAATTGCGACTATTGAATTCGTCCGAGAGAGAAGAGACTGAGATAAGAGGAAAGTGAAAGAGAGTAATAAAGAAGATTGGAAAATCTTAAAAACGAACTGATCTTAATTTTCGAATCGATACAATTAAATTTAAACTGGATACATTTAGAATGTTTAATCCCAAAATATAATATTGATAACTTTTTATTTTTCAGAAAACGTGCAATTAATCCGATTCTGAAACATCATGAAAAGTTGTACGTAAAATCTGATAAAGATTTGTCCCCGATCGCGATGAATAATTGGAAACAATGGAAGGCCTGGATACGATCCTGCACAGTGGTAACGTGATCTCGAAAACGGGAGGGCGAGTATCAATGACACGCGAATTCACCACGATCAGAACGGTTAACGAATATGACGATAACGATACGTTGTTATCGACGATACATATACGTACCGGCTAGCACCCTTTGAAAACCGTGCCCTGGTCACGTGTCCGATCTGTCGCGCCCCCGTTGTTACTGCACGCTGTGGATCAGATAATTTTCGTACAAGCAGATACCCGTTGGGCGGGCTGGGACACACGCGTTATGACCTTGCATAAAGATCACAAGATAATATTGATATATTAATCAAATCTAGATGTGCTGGGAATGTTATTAACTGGTCGAAATGTCTACGTGTAGGTATACGATAACGTAGGTTTGAAAAATATGCATTTCCATATCATTTCTAATAAAAGTTTAGTAAATCAGGAAAGGAAGTAAACATTCTTTATTTTCAGAGGAAGCAGAAGAAAGAATTAAAGGGGTAAAGTCACGTGAATCAGAGGTTTCCAACAAAAGACCATTTTGTTGGGAATATTGGATTATTTTAAAGTCCCATTATGGCACAATTGAAAGCTCAATCGTTCCCATCATCTTGAATCTATGCCAAAGTCCCGTGACCAAACTTGCGATACACGCCAAACTTCGAGCTTGACGTTGTCGTATGCAACAATTTTCGTCCGAAGTCTTTCTGTCTCTCCAGGAATGCGGAAATTAACGATTCCAATTGACATTTAATTGGAAAGACGGTGAAATTGGTAATTCGATCGATCCTATCATTGAAAAGTATACACATATATCTATACATGAATATTAAAAATAAAATAGAATGCTATAGAATGAAATATTATTCAATTTTTCTTTTTTTCAGAAACTACTACTATAAAACATTATTCAACGCCGACTATGTTCTCGGTCTTTTTCCCCCATATTCATCGGATTATTAACTACGGATCGTGACTATGAAAGTCCGGTTTCCGTCATTTCTTACCATTCCTGTTTTGCGTTTGAAAACCTTCATCGTTCAAGTATATTGCATATTAAACTTATCAAGGCAGAACACACATGGTCAATAACACGGTCTCGTACCATAATATTAAAATTAATTATCTTCCTGTGGAACATTGTTAACCTTTTTATACAATCATGCTTATAATATCGTATAATATCGTAAAGATCAATCTTGAATGATTGCCAATCGTTCTTTACTTGTTTTTTTAGGTTCGAGATTCGCAACTTTACGCATAATTAACGATAGTTAAATTTTGAAATTGCCGTACATAAAATCGCAAACAACGAACTCTTGCGACGAGAAAATAGAGGCAGGAATAAAAGCGAGAACTCTTCCAAAAATGTCGAAGAGAAAGAAAGAAAGAAAGAAGGAACGAAGAAAAACAGCAACAGCTTCAAAGACGTAGAAATTCTCATCCCCCTGACGAGAGATCGGTCACCCCAATGAGTACGTTAAATCCAACGAAACCAAAAAGAAGGGAAGGGGGGGATACACGAAGGGAAAACGATGGAAAAAGTGAAATCGAGCCCCTGGTCGAAGCCGCGACCAACATAATAACACATAGAAATCACACGGTGGAAAGACAAAGATGAAGGAAAACGTCCTAGTGGAAACGGGTCAGACAAGAACGAACGCACACACAGAGAGAGAGAGAGAGAGAGAGAGAGAGAGGAGAGGGAGTGACAGGCAGGAAGGGAGAGGAAAGATCCACCCTGGTGGATGATCCCGCCTCTAAGGAGCCGCTTCATGCCCGGCACGAGGGGGTTAGCAACCAACCCTCCTACCTCCTCCACCGCCATCTCCACCCTCTCTCTCTCGGCGTCCCGGCGCAGGCTCCGATACACAGCCAATCGTCGGACCGCGACTGATAACGACGCTGCCAAATGTGCGTCCGTCGCATCGCGGCCGAGTTCGCCACGGTGGTCCACGCGTTCCTCGCAGCCTCGTTGCATACTCGGCGGGGCTGTAATCCGCTCGTATAGCCGGCGATCGTACTCGCCGGTTTCACCTGGCCCGACCTGGCGATACTGTTTCTACCGTTGGATTTTATTCTTCCTATCGTTGGTGTTCACGCGCTTCTTCACATTTCTTTTTTCGTTTTGTTCTCAAGTTTGAAGTTCGAAGATCGAAGTTTGGATCGAAGGAGGTTTGAAAAATATATATATATATATATATGTTGTATATATACGTATATCGGTTGGATTATCGCGTTGGTTTAAAGTCGCGTTGGAAGTGAGAAGGTGAAGGGATTTCGGGCTGGATAGTTAAAGGGAGGACCTGGTGCGAACGGCGAACTGGATCTGATAGTGCTGGATAAGATTATACGCAGGACCCCGCATTGACGGTGAGTTTTGGAAATGGATGGTATAAATGGTATAAAGTTTTGACAAGAAAGGTGAGGTTTTTTTTTTTTTTTTTTTTGAGTTCTTGAGAGAGATATTGGGGATTGAAGGTTTAACT